>NC_088389.1:39175378-39478409 GCF_037993035.2 Macaca fascicularis
AAATATTTTCATATCTATTGTCTTTTTCCTTCTACTCAGAGAATTTTACTGACAAGTATTTCACAAGACAAAACTTGTCAGTTATTGCTTTATATATCATTTTTTTAATACTTTGCTAAATCTGGTTGCTGCAAAATTGAGGGCTTTCTTCATGTCATTGCATTCTAGTGCAGAATATATTTTAGGTACTCTGAAAGCGTAAAATCTGATAAATTTTTGGCTTTCATACCATTGAAAATTGTGCAAAATATTTTAAATCTACAGCCAAAATTTAAAAGCCTCATTTGAAATATATAGTTTACTATCATTTTTAAAACATTCAGATTGATTTACAAAATAGTTCTTCCAGAGCTCAAATACTTCTAAATTTGATTTATGATGGGTATCAAAGTACTAAGTGTGCACTGCTATTCTAACGAATATTCTAGTAAACTTCTTGGAAATAATAATGAATTATGAGGGCATCAACAGCAATTTCTAGCATATTTCTTCACTGTAGGCCTCTTAATTTAGTAAAAATATAGTTTTCACCATGATGTGCTCTACCGAAGTTTGTATTCATATTATCACTACAAAAACAGCTAATTTTATTTTCAATGCTGAACTTTCATCTAAATTTACAATAGCATTCCCTAAAATTTCAGATGTTTCATTCAACAAAATGAACTTATAAAAGCTGTGTTTTGATTTTAATCACTATCATGAAAGTCATAATCATAATAATCATCATTATCAAACCATTATTAGAAATAGCTAATTTTACATTTATAGCATCTGGTAATACCAACAGAAAACTCACTTTGTACACCTAGCTGTGAAGCTTTTCCAGTAGTAATGGAACCAGCATGTTAACAGCTATCACTTCACTTTATGTTTTGAAGAAAAAAAATCCTTCAAATTAAAAAAAATAATAATAAAAGAAAATGGAACAATCATTTGATCTCAATGAAAAGTCATGCTTTGCAAATGGATACAGAAACATTTTCTACTGCAGTCTCATGGATTAAACAATTGTTTGAGGAAGAATCTTATGTAAACTAACTGCTAATTTGAAGTAAGTCTGATTCTTCTTTAAAATGTGCATATCTGCTTTTCATGGTCGATGATATCATTATGCTCTTTTATGACAGATGATAAAGCTTACAAATATTTTTGAAGATGATACTCATCACCAAGTTTAATAACTGAAATTAAGTAGTAATTTTTAATTAACCATTTGCTTTCTAAAAGCTCATTTCTTTAAAGAAGCAAAACAGTTTAAAGAAACAAATCAGTAGATTTTTTAAAAAATTACAGTAGTGACTGTGGTGAGATGCATTTGTACTCTGTCACAATTCCATGTACCTGTAAACTACAGTCTCTCAGATTGCCTATTGACCCTGGCTACTAGGTCCTGAGAAGTTTCCGGCATCTTGTAGGCCACTCTGTGGGATACAGTGCAAGTGGCTATTACGTTAACAGTAAATGGCCCACAGGGCAACAGCAGTACCTTCCCTACCACAATCTAATATCTAAGTGCATTTCTTCAAGTCCTTAAAGAAGGGCACTGTAATATAATATCTGTAAATTATCTAAAAAAGAATGATAAATTATTGCTGA
Source organism: Macaca fascicularis (assembly GCF_037993035.2). Lineage (NCBI taxonomy): Eukaryota > Metazoa > Chordata > Mammalia > Primates > Cercopithecidae > Macaca > Macaca fascicularis. The sequence continues at coordinate 39,176,978 of NC_088389.1, forward strand.
TCATTCTACATGTGTAGTCATTGGTTAAAGTAAAATTTCTGTTCACTGTACATGTATCCAACATGCTGTTACTTGAGATGATGACAGAAATTACAAGTACAAAAGAGAGGTTCCCCAAAACTCATTCTAGCTTGGTTTTAATGTAACAATTAGTAATAATATTTTGTTATAAATGAAAAAAATAATCCAGAGCAACTTCTAAATTGGATGGGAAACAAAGGAGTCAGGCATAAAGCATGATCAGCCCCTGTAAACTGGGAGATGTAGATTCTTCAACTATACACTAGTGAAAAATAGGGAATATAAAATATAAGAAGTTCTGCATGTCATAGAATATATATTTTTTTCTTTTCTTTTTTTTTTTTTTGAGATGGAGTTTTGCTCTTATTGCAGGCTGGAGTGCAATGGTGCAATCTTGGCTCACTGCAACCTCTGCCCCTGGGTCCAAGCAATTGTCCTGCCTCAGCCTCCCAAGTAGCTGGGATTACAGGCATGCACCACCACACCTGGCAAATTTTGTATTTTTAGTAGAGACCGGGTTTCTTCATATTGGTCAGGCTGGTCTTGAACTCCCAACCTCAGGTGATCTGCCCGCCTCAACTTCCCAAAATTTTGGGATTACAGGTGTGAGCCATTGAGCCTGGCCAAAAAAGTAATTTTTAAAACATTGGGAAAGCCCTGTCTTAATCTAGTTAGGCTGCTATAATAAAATAGCAGGGAAGCTTGTAAAATAACACAGAAATTTATTTTTTATTATTCTAAGTCTGGGAAGTTAAACACCAAGTCATTGGCAGGCTTGGTATCTGGTGGGGGTCCATTTTCCGGCTGATAAATGACACCTTCTCACTGTTTTTTGCATGAAAAACAGGGCAAGGCAGCTCTCCGGAGTCTGATTTGCAAGGGCACTAATTCCATTCATAAGGACTCCACCCTATGCCCTAATCACCCCTCAAAGGCCTCACCTCTTAGTACCATCAAATTGGTGATTAGGTTTCATCATCTGAATTTCAGAGGTACACACACATTCAAAACATAACATTCCCTCAGGAGATTCATCTTTAAAAGATAGTGCATGCCTGAGTTACAATGCCTTTAATGGCTGTGGTATTTTGATGTGTATATAGTGGTTTCTGTCCATGGTTCCTATCTTATAACTCCCACATTCCCTGTTACATATTCCAGTCTTTTCTTATAATGTTGGTTATGTTTGGCCTCAGGGGTAGGCCGCAGGAAATATAATCTCTTTCCCTGCTCTCCCTTCACATACCCCAAGGCAGGACTCTACTCATACCTCGCCTTTCTGACTGTGAGTCTTAAGACCCTCCCCTGAGAGAGTTCTGCCTCCTCCCTAGGGGAAGAAAATGGAAACTTAGCACCCTTTTCCCCATACCTCACCCTATGCATGTCTTCATCCATATCGTTTGCAATATTTGTTATAATGAACTGGTAAACATAAATAAGTATTTTCCTCAGGTCTATGAACCATTCCAACAAATTAATCGAACCCAAAGAAGGGTTCATGGTAACCCTAACTTGAAGCCAGTGGGCCAGAAGTTTTGGAGGTCCAGACTTGCAACTGGTGGGGGAGAGGTAGTCTTGGGGACTGAGCCTTCAACTCGTGGGATCTGATGCTATCTCCAGGTAGATAGTGTTGGAATTGAACTAGAGGACATGCAGCTGGTGTCTGCTGCTTGTGCGCAGGGAAAATTTCTCTGCAAATTTGGTCACAGAAGTCTCCTGTGTTGATTGTTATGGTGTTAGAGTAGAGGAAAAACACTGTTTGAAAGAATTTTTTCCCTGACAAAATTGGTGTCAGAAGTGGGATTTGATGGCTAGGCCCTGGCTTCTGGAAATATGTGGCTTGGGAAGAGAAAGAATAAAAAAGTAGAGATGAGGAAGCTTTGATTCCTGGGTGGCCATGTGGTCACCTGTGCTGTGGAGCCATAACCATGTTGTACTACTTACTAAAGGTAAAGGTTACCAGTGGAATTTAGAAATGGACCTAATTCCTAAGGAGTTGGTTCACTGGATGCATAAAGAAATGCAAACAAATAAGAAAAAGTGAAATATTAAATCCCTTGGTTATCATTATACATACTAGCTAAAATCAAATTAAAAGAGAAGCTGGGTCAGATCTTAATGCTAGACCAAACTTAGATTTTAGTCTATCTGAGCTCAGGCAACTAGCCATAAAGTAGCCCACAAAGGAGAAAATTATGTATGGACAACATAAAATATCTCTGAGACCTGTGGTTACCAAGAAGGCAGCCAATATGGGGAAAGGGCACAACCAAATAACTGCTGAAATCAGAAGGTATAGTGTAAAGGAATTGTTCCCTTTTATAGATTGGCGTCATCAGCTTGCTGAGGAACCTTTACTCAAATGGATTATGACAGTAATTAATTTAGGGACAGTATCTTTCGTTTTAAATGCTGCAGAGTGGAAGAGCATCCTTAGGTTGATGTAGGACCCATAGCTCATTACTGAATAATCACAGATGGGTATGTATGATCCAGACACACAGGAACTTATTCCTGAGGCACCAGCCAGCCTGGTGGACTGGAAAAAAGCCACTGTAAGGTTTGTTTTTCCTGAGATGGAGGCTTTCCAACTCCACTTGTAAATGCCAAGTGGAACACCCCAGATGAGGGAGCTACTATATGAAGCAATGCATAAATAGTTTCGTATGCTAATCATGTGGGACTAGCTTTATGATGACAGGGATACTCATCCTCTAAATAAGTCCATTACTCAAGTCATGGTAAATGCTGTGGTTGAAGAGGCCCCTTCTACCTCAGCACCCCCACATGACATTACTCCTGCCTAATAGAACAACAGTTCTTTGAGAAGCTTTATCAAATTTACGGTCTCAGCTTTGCCTCGTGGATCTTACGGAGGCTCATGAAAACATTATGTTAATTTACAAGAGAATGAAGAAAGGCAAAAGAGAGAGTCAAAGGACTAATCCCAGGAGGGTGAAAAATTTTTAACAGTTATTAAGAAATAAGATGAATAAAGAAAACATTGATAGTGATACAGAAGTTAAGAAGAAATTACTTAGGCAGATAGGGAAGGCATGGAAGCCCTCGGTAAGGTTTTCCTTTTAATGAAAAGCAGACCCAAATTATTTTCTTTTCTAAGAGCAGCCTGTAAAGTCAAGCTGCAAACGTAGATGCCAGCAGTAGTACCAATCATGTTCAAGATGGTGGCTCCGTCTTCCCTTCTCTTTGTCAGCCACCTGTAGAGTAAGGAACAGACAAGGTAGCGCTGGCCAAGGGCAAACATCATTTGTATAATAAGGTTAGGGTGGGGTGGCCAGCCTTCCCAGGTGCCATGTAAACGTCATACCCGATCAAACCAATCTGTGAGCCCTATGGTAAATCAGACACCATCTCCACAAACCTGACTATAAAATCTAGCACGTCTGCCACCTGCCAGCCTTTCCTCTCAGAAGTTGCCTCTCTCTAACTAGAGAGAGAGCTGTTTTCCTTTCTCTTTCTCTTGGCTATTAAACCTCCACTCCTAAACTCCTTGTGTGTGTCTGTGTCCTAAATTTTCCTGGCACAAGAAGATGAACCCTGGGTATTTAACCCAGACAACATAGCTGCTTCAATAGTAGTAAAACCAAGAAGAAAAAGAAAGGGGAGTGTCATGGGACAAATTCCAAGTATATGGAAATCTTCAGATGGTTATTAAAAAATTGAATGAATAAAAAGGAAATACCATAAGGTTAAAACGAATGTCTTTTTTTTTGTTTTTCTTCACAGAGCCTTGGTCTGTCACCTGGGCTGGAGTGCAGTCAGTGACCATGGCTCACTGCAACCCCCACCACCCAGGTTCCAGCGATTCTCCCGCCTCAGACTCCCAAGTAGCTGAGATTTCAGGTGCCCACCACCACTCCTGGCTAATTTGTGTGTGTGTGTGTGTGTGTGTGTGTGTGTGTGTGTATGTGTTTTTTTTTTTAATTTATTTTTATTTTTTTATTTTTAGTAGAGATGGGGTTTCACCATGTTGGCCAGGCTGGTCTCCTGACCTCAAATAATCTGCCTGCCTTGGCCTCCCAAAGTTCTGGGATTACAGGCTAGAGCCAAACAAATGTCTTAATACAACTATTGAGGGTTGCGTGAACCAGAGGAAACCCATCTAGTCTCCAAAAGCCCCCAAACCAGTTTGCTGTATTTATTCCAGTTTGGAGAACTTTAAAAAGTTAAAAAGGCAGAGATTTCCATGAAAATCTGATTTGAAATTGCCTAGGTTCATAGTTGGGCAGATTAATCAAGATAAAGATTGACAAGGGGGCCAGGCTCCTTTGGCTCAATGCTTGGTTGAGAACCCAAAGCCTTTTGCTCAAGGGAGGGTAAAATGGTCTGAGAGTTAAGAGAAGTTCCTGGAACTACAACATGAAAATGTAAGGGCTGATAGAATTTTAGAAGTTGGTGTATTTGAATATATTTTATGTGAAGTGGTTGTGTCTTTTTTTCCTGATTACATCCTTTAAATGAATATTCTATCTGATTGGGAAATGTTTTCTTTACCTAGTACCATGAAACAGAAGGCATGGAAATCTGCTCTTTAAGCAATGTTAATTGGACATGCTAAATTAGAACCAGTAAGATTGCCCAAGTCCACACAGTGCAGAATAAAAACCAGTCAGAACAAATTCTCCATTTGGTAGCTCTTCATGGAGCATTTTCTGGGGCTTATGGCAATGGCCTATGAACATTTCACAGCAACACCTACTAGAACGTTCAACTAGAGAATTTCCATTTGATGGGCATTTACTACTCCGTTATGGGATGTTAACTGAAGCTACCCTATGACTGGGGGACATATAATGATTTTGACACCTGAAATACCTATGCTGTCTCAGATGATGTCAGGGGTAGTCTAATCCAAGCTTGTCCAACCCGTGGTCAGTGGGCCACATTTGGCACAGGATGGCTTTGAATGCATGCAGCCCAACACAAATTCATAAACTTTCTTAAAACATTATGAGATTTTTTTAACTTTTTAAAATTTTTTTTAGTTCATCAGCTATTGTTAGTACTAGTGTATTTTATGTGTGACCCAAGACAATTCTTCTTTCAATGTGGCCCAGGGAAGCCAAAAGATTGGGCACTCCTGGTCTAATGAGAATGGCAGTGTTCAGAAGTGTTTCATAATAAAAAGGAAATGTTTATACAGATTTGTGCGACTTGAAGAACACAAGAAGTTATTCACAAGCAAGGAGCCCCTTTACCCCTAGGACTGACTCTGGTGCTAAATTCTATGAACACCTGGACAGCGTCCTATGAACTGTCTCAACTGATCAACAAGGAGCTGCTTAGTTTACAAATGGCAGTTCCAAGGTGAATGGACACTCTCTTGTTTGGAAAGCTGCTATTTTGATCAAACAAGGTAAAACTGGATCAGTTCAGTGGGCTGGATTGCATGTTTTTTTAACAGTAATGGAAGAATTGAACAGTGGTGGGAACCCCTGCATCTGGGTTTTTACTAACTCACAGGCAGTGGTTCAGGGACTTGCCATACATTAAGGTGAGAATCCAATGGAAACCTAGCCTATTAAAAGGATGCCCATATCGGTCACGGCCCTATGGAGACTTGAGGGGTGCATTAAAGTAGAATAAGTCAATGCCCATCAGAACTTCCTTCCAGGTTCAATGGTTGACTGGAATCGACAAGCAGACATCCTGCTTGTTGATTCATGGACCCAGGTGCTCCCTTGTAGTGGCCACCTGGGTCCATGAAATGAGTGGGTATGAGGGTATTGCAGCAGTTTAGAGATGAGCTGAATTTACACATGTTCCTCTTTCACCCTTTCAGACACATGATGCCAATAAGAACTGTTTTGTTTCTCAGCGCGCAAGAAAGAGATTGCTGATGGCTATAGGGCCAATTCCCTGATGGGAAGGCCCTGAACATAGCTGGGAAGTGAGACTGACCCTGGTAGCCATGGAGGGCTACAAATGGGTCTTGACAGGAATAGACACTGACTCTGGAGTGAACTTTGCTTACCCAGTGGTAGATCCAAATGCTCAGAGTGCCATTAAAAAACAAAACAAAATAAATAAATAAAAAATAAAAACAGAAGAACAGATAGAGAAGTAGCATGAATTTGGATGTCTTGTATGGCTGGATGCCATTTCATCAGACCAAAGAACACACTGTTCTGCTCATCATGTCCAAAAATGGGCTGAGATATCCTTCTTAGAGAGAGAATTTGATAGAAAAGTAGAACAGGCAATTTTAAATATTGGTCATCTAAAACAAGGGGAGATGAAAGTGTAAATAGTTGGCTTACACATTTTCATAAGTATGTGCTCACACTCAACATGAGTGGGACTAAAGCAGTGTCCCTGCTAGATTTTTCTGTTTTTCTGTTTGATCTGGGGAAGAACGAGTGGGGTGGGTGCTAGTATGACTATGTAATTCTTACCAAGGGAAGAGTGCACTGGTATAACAACTATAACTTTTTCTTCCCCAAATCACCACACATACAAAAACAAAAAAAGATGTTTTTTCTTCTCTCCTACCTGATACAGTGATCCTAAGACCAGGGCTGTAACTATAATGCTGAAAGCAAAGATGGTTTCTAAACAAGAACTGTAACTATGGTTTAAAAACTCATGCCAGAATGTAAAGACCCTGATGGGGGTGGGTTGTGCTCCACCCTCTCAAACAAAATGGGGGTAAGAGTGAATGCAGCTGTGTTGCCTGGTGGTAAAAATAACTCACTAGTTCTGCACCTATATAACTTACCCTATCTGAATAGGAGTAGACTGAGGAGGGATTACTTGGTAGACTTGTATTGCTGCCTGCAATCTAGATCAGCATAGTGGCAATTCTAATGTCCCCTGCAAAGGTGAAAAAATTTGGGTATTAATGAAGAGAAGGAGGAACAGTAGCTTAAGGAAATGAATACATGGGTTATTAATTGAGGAAAATTCAATATTGTGTTAACAACTCAAAATAGTCTCAGAGCAAGAAACGATATTGTCTCAACTCAATTATTATAGATGTCTGAAAGCTGAAAGAGTGAAGCTGCATACCTGCCAAGACTGCTCCTGCTTTTGGAATCTGACAAGAGTGAAAGGACACCTGCAAAACTGAGTACTCTCACCCTGGGAGACATTCATACAATATGATGGACAGAACTATTAATGACTATGCATATTCTTTTGACATAATGGATCCTAGGTCAAAAACTAGGGTGTGCCCTATGGAGTTATGATATATATAAGTAGTGTTTTTGTTGATGATTCCTGGCTCATAACTCTCATATCCCTTACTACAGTCTTTTCTTATAATGTTGGGTGTGTTAGGCCTTGGGTGTAGACCTCAGGTAACAACTACTTTCACCTGCCCCAAGTCAGGACTCTAGTTTTCCATGCATTTCTGATTGTGAGTCTTAAGACTCTCCCCCGAGAAGTCCCTGTATCCTACCATGGGGGAAAGAATAGTTCTACAAAAACTCAAGAGGACTGGGTTTGGAGAGTTTCCAGATAGCTGAACATGTGAAGATTTCTGGAAGGTGGCTCACCTGGAGAAGGCATGGAAGTTCTGTGCCCATTCCCTGATAACTCACCCTATGCTTCACACTGCTATAGAGATACTACGTGAGACATTAATTTATAAATAAAAGAGGTTTAATTGACTCACAGTTCCACATGGCTAGGGAGACCTCAGGAAACTTACAATCATGGTGAAAGGTGAAGGAGAAGCAAGTACCTTCTTCACAAGGTGGTAGGAGAGATGCATGCAGGGGAAAATGTCAGACACTTATCAAACAACCAAATCTCATGAGAACTCCCTCACTATCATGAGAACAGCATGGGAGAAGCTGTCTCCATGATGCAATCACCTCACACCAGTGATAGTCACAGGAGACAGACAAATTCCTAGACAGACAGAGATGAGGCCCCAGTGAAACACAACTTTCAAGCCAAGGACAGTTTAAAGCCTGCAAACCAAGCTGCCAGTTCTGGCTAGAGTCTATGAACAGAGTGAGAACTTTCATTCCCATCCTACCCACTCTCTCTCAATTAGTTCCTTCTGGATGATACCTTTGAATCAATCAAATGGTACCATTCCAAGACCACCCACAGACCAATCAGCACACACTCTCCCATTCTAAGCCCATAAAAACCCCAAACTCAGCCTAACAGATGCCAACCCACTTTTGGGTCCCCTCTCTCTGCTGAGAACTTTCTGTCCCTCAATAAGACTCTACTCTGGCTTACTCTCTAGTGTTTGCGTACCTTATTTCTCTTGGTTGAGGGACAAGAACCCAGAACTTGCCAAACCAAGGGAGCAAAAACCTGTAATGCACCTACTCTCCAGTCTGAGCAGCGAGAGTAAAAGAATGGCAACTCTCCCTCCTGCTCAGTGAACAAGAAGAGTGAAGAAGCAAAGCCACTGGATGCCACTCCCTCCCACTTGCTGAACTACAGGCCACAATACTAAGTCCCTCCCTCAACATGTCGGGATTACAATCTGCGACAAAATTTGGGTGGGGACACAGAGCCAAACCATATCAGCATGTCTTCATATGTGTACTTTGCAATATTCTGTATAATAAACCAGTAAATATAACTGTTTCCTTGAGTTCTGTGTGTCACTCCATCTAATTAAACAAACACAAAGAGGGATTCATATAAACCCCTACTTGAAGCCAGTGGATCAGAAGCTTTGGGGGCCCAGACTTGTGACTGGTGGAGGAGAGACAGTCTTGGGGACTGAACCCTCAACCCATGGGATCTGATGCTATCTCCCGATAGCTGGTGTCAAAATTGAACTGAATAAGAAGATACCAACTGTTGTCCACTGCTTGGTGTGTGGTAAAAATTATTCCACACATTTGGTGACAGAAGTCTTCTATGTTGATTGTTGTGGTGTGAGAGTAGAGGGAAAACACAGTTTGAGAGTTTTTCTTTGACAAAAATAGCAAATAGAAATTAATAAAATAAAAAAGAAAATTAGTTTGGTAATGCATTGTGGTATGTTGTAAAAATACCTACAACTTATTTTCTCTCTATCCATGCATTTTGTTAGGACTCTTTCTTGGACCTTGTGACCTGCCTTGGACAATATTACATTGATCCGGGTCTCATAAGCAGAGGTTTGTAAAGTACTTGCACATAGGAGCTTGCTTTCTTGTTGTTCTTGGGAGCCCTGGGCTACTGTACTGTGATGCTTACTCTGGCGAGTTTGCTGGAGGGGGCACAACACGTGACCAATTGATCCCCACCACTTCAGTGACACAAAGCCTACTAATAGATACACAAATGAGGCCCCAGTTGAACCAACCAGGCTGAGCCAGTCCAGGTCAGAAGAGCCACTAACCAACTCTCAAAATGCTTCTTCTTTTACAGTGCTTAGTTCTGGTGTGATTTGTTACATAGCAATCAGTAATGGATTCACTGACGCTTATAAAAAGTAAGGCAAGACAGTGCAATGGTTTATGAAGACAAGTATAATCTCCCTCCCACCCGCCACTATTCTTTGCCACCACCATCTTCACCTTTGCCACTGCTGGAATCAACATCTATCTATCTATCTATCTATCTATCTATCTATCTATCTATCTATCTATCTATCTATCTATCTGTCTGTCTGTCTGTCTGTCTGTCTGTCTGTCTGTCTGTCTGTCTATCTACCTACCTACCTATCTTTATATTCCTTTCTCCTTTAAATACATGCATTTAACAATTTATTTGGAACTTTATTTCACCCACAGAGTGCTACTCTACTTGTTAGTCTGCAACTTCATTTTATTTCTTTTCAATCTGGTACCATATCACAAAAGATATAAGCTAGTTGATACTGATTTATACTATTTATGTTTCTTCTGTAATTACCTCATCCCTATATATACATACATAGATATTAAGTAGGATTTTATAAGGCCTTTTATACTGTCTTTCTACTTGGTCTATTTTTATTTGTCCCACTTCCACCTTGCTCTCTCTCTCAAGATATTATGTATAACCATAATGCAGATAAACTTGCATGCTTTATTCATATTTAAGTACCATGTACCGATACACATACTCTGTGTCCCTATGTATATATACAAATAGATGGGATTTTTTTTTAACCAGTTTTCCTTTCTAAATTAAGCCTTACTCTACACTTTATTTTTGTTATCTTACTATTTCCTACTTTTTAATTTTCTAAGCAATAATACCTTATAAGATTCTGTTTGTCAGGTAGTATGGTTCTAATCCATTATTTTTAATAGCTGTAAAACACTCCCTTGGTATAAATGTGCTATAATTTATTTCATCATTTTCCCTCTTTGTTAATTTGTTACTACTTTCTACCTCTACAAATCAACGTCTGTATCCATAGATCTCTATATCATGAGTCTTTATTTTTGTGGGCTAGACCTCAAGTAAGAAATGCTGTGTCAAAGGTTAAGTATATTTAAAATTTTAATAGCTATTGCTATTTTGTTTCACAAAAGATTGTAACAATTATTATCTTCACTTCCATTGGTGAAATACATAGACATCTAAATAACACAACGTGATATATTATTGTTTCATTACTTTTTATTATTTCAACTCTCAGGAAGTTCCTGCATCTTTTCGTGCATCTAGTAACCATTTGCATTGGTCTAATGGGAAACGATATAAATGCCCTTTTTTTCTACTGGATACCTTCACCTTTTTTTCAGTTTGAAAGAATCTTTCTGTTGAATAAATATTAGTCGTCTGTCATTTGTGTTGCATTTTTTTCCAATTTAATTTTTTTTTTAATTTATTTATTATTATTATACTTTAAGTTGTAGGGTACATGTGCATAACGTGCAGGTTTGTTACATATGTATACTTGTGCCATGTTGCTGTGCTGCACCCATCAACTCGTCATTTACATCAGATATAACTCCCAATGCAATCCCTCCCCCCTCCCCCCTCCCCATGATAGGCCCCTGTGTGTGATGTTCCCCTTCCTGAGTCCAAGTGATCTCATTGTTCAGTTCCCACCTATGAGTGAGAACACGCGGTGTTTGGTTTTCTGTTCTTGTGATAGTTTGCTAAGAATGATGGTTTCCAGCTGCATCCATGTCCCTACAAAGGACACAAACTCATCCTTTTTGATGGCTGCATAGTATTCCATGGTGTATATGTGCCACATTTTCTTAATCCAATCTGTCACTGATGGACATTTGGGTTGATTCCAACTCTTTGCTATTGTGAATAGTGCTGCAATAAACATACGTGTGCATGTATCTTTATAGCAGCATAATTTATAATCCTTTGGGTATATACCCAGTAATGGGATGGCGGGGTCGTATGGTACATCTAGTTCTAGATCCTTGAGGAATCGCCATACTGTTTTCCATAATGGTTGAACTAGTTTACAATCCCACCAACAGTGTAAAAGTGTTCCTATTTCTCCACATCCTCTCCAGCACCTGTTGTTTCCTGACTTTTTAATGATCGCCATTCTAACTGGTGTGAGATGGTATCTCATTGTGGTTTTGATTTGCATTTCTCTGATGGTCAGTGATGATGAGCATTTTTTCATGTGTCTGTTGGCTGTATGAATGTCTTCTTTTGAGAAATGTCTGTTCATATCCTTTGCCCACTTTTTGATGGGGTTGTTTGTTTTTTTCTTGTAAATTTGTTTGAGTTCTTTGTAGGTTCTGGATATTAGCCCTTTGTCAGATGAGTAGATTGCAAAAATTTTCTCCCATTCTGTAGGTTGCCTGTTCACTCTGATGGTAGTTTCTTTTGCTGTGCAGAAGCTCTTTAGTTTAATGAGATCCCATTTGTCAATTTTGGCTTTTGCTGCCGTTGCTTTTGGTGTTTTAGACATTAAGTCTTTGCCCATGCCTATGTCCTGAATGGTACTACCTAGGTCTGCCTCTAGGATTTTTATGGTATTAGGTCTAACATTTAAGTCTCTAATCCATCTTGAATTAATTTTCGTATAAGGAGTAAGGAAAGGATCCAGTTTCAGCTTTCTACTTATGGCTAGCCAATTTTCCCAGCACCATTTATTAAATAGGGAATCCTTTCCCCATTTCTTGTTTCTCTCAGGTTTGTCAAAGATCAGATGGCTGTAGATGTGTGGTATTATTTCTGAGGACTCTGTTCTGTTCCATTGGTCTATATCTCTGTTTTGGTACCAGTACCATGCTGTTTTGGTTACTGTAGCCTTGTAGTATAGTTTGAAGTCAGGTAGCGTGATGCCTCCAGCTTTGTTCTTTTGACTTAGGATTGTCTTGGAGATGCGGGCTCTTTTTTGGTTCCATATGAACTTTAAAGCAGTTTTTTCCAATTCTGTGAAGAAACACATTGGTAGCTTGATGGGGATGACATTGAATCTATAAATTACCTTGGGCAGTATGGCCATTTTCACTATATTGATTCTTCCTACCCATGAGCATGGTATGTTCTTCCATTTGTTTGTGTCCTCTTTTATTTCACTGAGTAGTGGTTTGTAGTTCTCCTTGAAGAGGTCCTTTACATCCCTTGTAAGTTGGATTCCTAGGTATTTTATTCTCTTTGAAGCAATTGTGAATGGAAGTTCATTCCTGATTTGGCTCTCTGTTTGTCTGTTACTGGTGTATAAGAATGCGTGTGATTTTTGCACATTAATTTTGTATCCTGAGACTTTGCTGAAGTTGCTTATCAGCTTAAGGAGATTTTGGGCTGAGACAATGGGGTTTTCTAAATATACAATCATGTCATCTGCAAACAGGGACAGTTTGACTTCTTCTTTTCCTAACTGAATACCCTTGATTTCTTTCTCTTGCCTAATTGCCCTAGCCAGAACTTCCAGCACTATGTTGAATAGGAGTGGTGAGAGAGGGCATCCCTGTCTTGTGCCAGTTTTCAAAGGGAATTTTTCCAGTTTTTGCCCATTCAGTATGATATTGGCTGTGGGTTTGTCATAAATAGCTCTTATTATTTTGAGGTACGTTCCATCAATACCGAATTTATTGAGCGTTTTTAGCATGAAGGGCTGTTGAATTTTGTCAAAAGCCTTTTCTGCATCTATTGAGATAATCATGTGGTTCTTGTCTTTGGTTCTGTTTATATGCTGGATTATGTTTATTGATTTGCGAATGTTGAACCAGCCTTGCATCCCAGGGATGAAGCCCACTTGATCATGGTGGATAAGCTTTTTGATGTGTTGTTGAATCCGGTTTGCCAGTATTTTATTGAGGATTTTTGCATCGATGTTCATCAGGGATATTGGTCTAAAATTCTCTTTATTTGTTGTGTCTCTGCCAGGCTTTGGTATCAGGATGATGTTGGCCTCATAAAATGAGTTAGGGAGGATTCCCTCTTTTTCTATTGATTGGAATAGTTTCAGAAGGAATGGTACCAACTCCTCCTTGTACCTCTGGTAGAATTCAGCTGTGAATCCAGCTGGTCCTGGACTTTTTTTGGTTGGTAGGCTATTAATTATTGCCTCAATTTCAGAGCCTACTATTGGTCTATTCAGGGATTCAACTTCTTCCTGGTTTAGTCTTGGAAGAGTGTAAGTGTCCAGGAAATTATCCATTTCTTCTAGATTTTCCAGTTTATTTGCGTAGATGTGTTTATAGTATTCTCTGATGGTAGTTTGTATTTCTGTGGGGTCGGTGATGATATCCCCTTTATCATTTTTAATTGCGTCGATTTGATTCTTCTCTCTTTTCTTCTTTATTAGTCTTGCTAGTGGTCTGTCAATTTTGTTGATCTTTTCAAAAAACCAACTCCTGGATTCATTGATTTTTTGGAGAGTTTTTTGTGTCTCTATCTCCTTCAGTTCTGCTCTGATCTTAGTTATTTCTTGCCTTCTGCTAGCTTTCGAATGTGTTTGCTCTTGCTTCTCTAGTTCTTTTAATTGTGATGTTAGAGTGTCAATTTTAGATCTTTCCTGCTTTCTCTTGTGGGCATTTAGTGCTATAAATTTCCCTCCACACACTGCTTTAAATGTGTCCCAGAGATTCTGTTATGTTGTATCTTTGTTCTCATTGGTTTCAAAGAACACCTTTATTTCTGCCTTCATTTCGTTATGTACCCAGTAGTCATTCAGGAGCAGGTTGTTCAGTTTCCATGTAGTTGAGCGGTTTTGATTGAGTTTCTTAGTCCTGAGTTCTAGTTTGATTGCACTGTGGTCTGAGAGACAGTTTGTTATAATTTCTGTTTTTGTACATTTGCTGAGGAGTGCTTTACTTCCAAATACGTGGTCGATTTTGGAGTAAGTAAGATGTGGTGCTGAGAAGAATGTATATTCTGTTGATTTGGGGTGGAGAGTTCTATAGATGTCTATTAGGTCTGCTTGCTGCAGAGATGAGTTGAATTCCTGGATATCCTTGTTAACTTTCTGTCTCGTTGATCTGTCTAATGTTGACAGTGGAGTGTTGAAGTCTCCCATTATTATTGTATGGGAGTCTAAGTCTCTTTGTAAGTCTCTAAGGACTTGCTTTATGAATCTGGGTGCTCCTGTATTGGGTGCATATATATTTAGGATAGTTAGCTCTTCCTGTTGAATTGATCCCTTTACCATTATGTAGTGGCCTTCTTTGTCTCTTTGGATCTTTGATGGTTTAAAGTCTGTTTTATCAGAGACTAGTATTGCAACCCCCGCTTTTTTTTGTTCTCCATTTGCTTGGTAAATCTTCCTCCATCCCTTTATTTTGAGCCTATGTATGTCTCTGCGTGTGAGATGGGTCTCCTGAATACAGCAGACTGATGGGTCTTGACTCTTTATCCAGTTTGCCAGTCTGTGTCTTTTAATTGGACCATTTAGTCCATTTACATTTAAGGTTAAGATTGTTATGTGTGAACTTGATCCTGCCATTATGATATTAACTGGTTATTTTGCTCGTTAGTTGATGCAGTTTCTTCCTAGCCTCGATGGTCTTTACATTTTGGCATGTTTTTGCAATGGCTGGTACCGGTTGTTCCTTTCCATGTTGAGTGCTTCCTTCAGGGTCTCTTGTAAGGCAGGCCTAGTGGTGACAAAATTTCTAAGCATTTGCTTATCTGTAAAGGATTTTATTTCTCCTTCACTTATGAAACTTAGTTTGGCTGGATATGAAATTCTGGGTTGAAAATTCTTTTCTTTAAGAATGTTGAATATTGGCCCCCACTCTCTTCTGGCTTGTAGAGTTTCTGCCAAGAGATCTGCTGTTAGTCTGATGGGCTTCCCTTTGTGGGTAACCCGACCTTTCTCTCTGGCTGCCCTTAAGATTTTTTCCTTCATTTCAACTTTGGTGAATCTGGCAATTATGTGTCTTGGAGTTGCTCTTCTCGAGGAGTATCTTTGTGGCGTTCTCTGTATTTCCTGGATTTGAATGTTGGCCTGCCCTACTAGGTTGGGGAAGTTCTCCTGGATGATATCCTGAAGAGTGTTTTCCAACTTGGTTCCATTTTCCCCCTCACTTTCAGGCACCCCAATCAGACGTAGATTTGGTCTTTTTACATAATCCCATACTTCTTGCAGGCTTTGTTCATTTCTTTTTCTTCTTTGTTCTTTTGGTTTCTCTTCTTGCTTCATTTCATTCATTTGATCCTCAATCGCAGATACTCTTTCTTCCAGTTGATCAAGTCGGTTACTGAAGCTTGTGCATTTGTCACGTATTTCTCGTGTCATGGTTTTCATCTCTTTCATTTTGTTTAGGACCTTCTCTGCATTAATTACTCTAGCCATCAATTCTTCCACTTTTTTTTCAAGATTTTTAGTTTCTTTGTGCTGGGTACGTAATTCCTCCTTTAGCTCTGAGAAATTTGATGGACTGAAGCCTTCTTCTCTCATCTTGTCAAAGTCATTCTCCGTCCAGCTTTGATCCGTTGCTGGCGATGAGCTGCGCTCCTTTGCCGGGGGAGATGCGCTCTTATTTTTTGAATTTCCAGCTTTTCTGCCCTGCTTTTTCCCCATCTTTGTGGTTTTATCTGCCTCTGGTCTTTGATGATGGTGATGTACTGATGGGGTTTTGGTGTAGGTGTCCTTCCTGTTTGATAGTTTTCCTTCTAACAGTCAGGACCCTCAGCTGTAGGTCTGTTGGAGATTGCTTGAGGTCCACTCCAGATGCTGTTTGCCTGGGTATCAGCAGCAGAGGCTGCAGAAGATAGAATATTTCTGAACAGCGAGTGTACCTGTCTGATTCTTGCTTTGGAAGCTTCCTCTCAGGGGTGTACTCCACCCTGTGAGGTGTGGGGTGTCAGACTGCCCCTAGTGGGGGATGTCTCCCAGTTAGGCTACTCAGGGGTCAGGGACCCACTTGAGCAGGGAGTCTGTCCCTTCTCAGATCTCAACCTCCGTGTTGGGAGATCCAGGGCTCTCTTCAAAGCTGTCAGACAGAGTCGTTTACATCTGCAGAGGTTTCGGCTGTGTTTGTTATTGCCCTGTCCCCAGAGGTGGAGTCTACAGAGACAGGCAGGTTTCCTTGAGCTGCTGTGAGCTCCACCCAGTTGGAGCTTCCCAGCAGCTTTGTTTACCTACTTAAGCCTCAGCAATGGCGGGCGCCCCTCCCCCAGCCTCACTGCTGCCTTGCTGGTAGATCGCAGACTGCTGTGCTAGCAATGAGGGAGGCTCCATGGGTGTGGGACCCTCCCGGCCAGGTGTGGGATATGATCTCCTGGTGTGCCTGTTTGCTTAAAGCGCAGTATAGGGGTGGGAGTTACCCGATTTTCCAGGTGTTGTATGTCTCAGTTCCGCTGGCTAGGAAAAGGGATTCCCTTCCCCCTTGCACTTCCCAGGTGAGGCAATGCCTCGCCCTGCTTTAGCTCTCGCTGGTCGGGCTGCAGCAGCTGACCAGCACCGATCGTCCGGCACTCCCCAGTGAGATGAACCCAGTACCTCAGTTGAAAATGCAGAAATCACCGGTCTTCTGTGTCGCTGGCGCTGGGAGTTGGAGACTGGAGCTGTTCCTATTCGGCCATCTTGCTCCGCCCTCCAATTTAATTATTTGTCTTTGACTTCATTTATGGTAACTGATCACTGAACTCATTATCATAAAGATTTTCACTTGCCCCAGAAAAAGGTA
This sequence comes from Macaca fascicularis, assembly GCF_037993035.2. Classification (NCBI taxonomy): domain Eukaryota; kingdom Metazoa; phylum Chordata; class Mammalia; order Primates; family Cercopithecidae; genus Macaca; species Macaca fascicularis. The sequence goes on from NC_088389.1 coordinate 39,193,972, forward strand.
CATATATATGTGTGTGTGTGTGTGTGTGTGTATTTTTACATATATATGTTCTGGATTCTCCAATAAGATGCATATCTTTTAAATTTAACATTTTAATTACATAAAATTAATTTGATTAATGTGAAAATTTCAACTTTTTTTCTTCTATATGAACAAACACTTGTGTTAGCACCATTTTATTATATAAACCTTCATTGTACCAATGAATTAAAATATTGCATTTATTCTATATTTAGTTCTCATAAAACAGGTATGTTCTGGTCTAATGAACTATTTATTCATGACTATGACACCACCATGTTGACTTATTAACACTCACTGTATGATATTTTCTTTAATGGGCAAGGCATATCATTCTGAACTACCCTTTGTACAGAGATTTCTTTGTTCTTCTAGGCCATATTTAAATATACTTAATTTATGTTGTGAAATATATTTTATATAAAAAGTATTAAATAAATCTACAGTATAACATAAATAATAAATTATCACTTCATACCTACAAGAGTTAAATAAATAAATAGGACCATTGATTTTAAAGTTTTCTGTGTCCCCCTGGCTGGTTGAAATTTCTGTCCTATTCCCAGCACAAGAAGCTACTACGATTAACTGTATTAAAAGAGGCCAAATTGTTTTCCAAAACAGAAGGACCAATTTACACACTCCCAGGTGGTGAATGAGAATCTTTTTCTGTTTTACATCTTTACCATTATTTGGTATTGCTAGACTGCTTAGATTTTATTACTGTTGTGGGTATGAAAAAGCAATTCATTGTACTCATACAGTGTTTTTTCCAACTTTTACTTCAGATGCAGTAGATACATGTGCAGGTTTCTTACCTAGGTAAATTGCATGATCCTGTGGTTTGGGATATAAATGATCTTGTGATCTAGGTATTGAGCATAATACCCAATAGTTAGCTTTTCAGCCCTTGTTCCTTCCCTCTCTTCACTGTCTAGTAGTCCAAGTTTCTAACGTTTCTATCTTTATTTCCTTGGGTACCCAATATTTATCTCCCAATTATAAGTGAGAACATGCAGTGTTTGGTTTCCTGTTCCTACATTAATTTACTTAACATAATGGCCTCCAGCTGCATCTATGTTCCTGCAAAGGACATGATTTCCTTCCTTTTTTATAGCTGTATAGTATTCCATGATGTATATATACTACATTTTTAAAATCCAATCATCATTGATGGGCACCTAGGGTGATTCATGTCTTTACTACTGTGAATATTGCTGTGATGAACATGCAAGTGCATTTGTCTTTTTGGTAGAAAGATTTGTTTTCTTTCAGATATATATCAAGTAATGGGATTACTGCATCAAATGGTAGTTCATTTAGATGTTCTTTGAGAAATCTCCACATTGCTTTCCACAGTGGCTGAACTAATTTACATTCCAACCAACAGTGTATAAGAATTCTCTTTCCTCAACAACCTCACGAGCATCTGTTGTTTATTGACTTTTTAGTGATAGCCATTCTGATTTAAAATGATATCTCACTGTGGTTTTAATTTACATTTCTCTGATGATTAGTGATGTGAAGCATTTTTTCACGTTTGTTGACTGTGTGCATCTTTTGAGAACCATCGGTTCATGTCTTTTTCTATTATTAAGTGAGGTTTTTCTGTTTCTTGTTCAATTGTTTAAATTCATTATAGATTCTGGATATTATACCTTCTTGGATGCATGCTTTATGAACATTTTCTCCCCTTCTGCATATTGTGTATTTACTCTGTCGATAGTTTCTTTTGCTATGCAGAGCTTAAATTAGGTCCCATTTGTCAATTTTTGTTTGTATTGCAATTGCTTTTGAGGACTTAGTCATAAATTCTTTCTGAAGGCCTATGTCTAAATTGGACTTTCCTAGGTTTTCTTGTAGGAATCTTATAGTTTTAGGTCTTACATTTAAATATTTAATCCATCTTGAGTTAATCTTTCATATATAGTGAAAGCTAGGGGTCCATTTTCATTCTTTTGCATATGGCTAGCCAGCTATTCCAGCACGATTTATTAAATAGGAAGTCCTTTCTCCATTGTTTCTTATTGCTGACTTTGTCAAAGATCGGGGGGTTACATGTGCGTGGCTTTATTTCTGAGTTCTATATTCTGTTCCACTTGTCTATTTTTATGCCAGTACCATGTTGTCTTGGCTACTGTAGCCTCGTAGTATAATTTGAAGTATGATAATGGGTACTTTCATCTTTGTTCTTTCTGCTTAGGATTGCTTTGGCTATTCAGGCTGTTTTTTTGGTTTTATATGAATTTTAGAATTTTTTTTCTAGTTATATGAAAAATAATGTTGGTAGTTTGATAGGAATAGCCTTGAAGCTGTAGATTGCCTTGGGTATTATGGACATTTTGACAATATTGATTCTTCCAATTCATTGATATAGAATGTTTCTTTTCATTTGTTTGTGTTATCTATGATTTATTTAAGCAATATTTTGTAAATCTCCTTGTAGAGATTTTTCACTTCTTTGGTTAGATGTATTCCTAGGTACTTGTATGTACGTGTGTGTATGTATGGCTATTGTAAATGAAATTGCATTCTTAACTAGGCTCTCAGTTTAATCATTATTGGTTTATAGGCATGCTACTAATTTTTGTACATTGGTTTTGTATCTTGAAACTTTACCGAAGTTCTTTATCATTTCCAGGAGCATTTTGGTGGAGTTTTCAGGGTTTTCTTGGTATAGAATCAGATTGCTCATGAAGAGTGATCATTTGACTTTTTATTTTCCTATTTTGATGCCCTTTATTTCTCTCTTTTGCCTGGTTTCTCTGGCTATCACTTTTACTACTATCTTGAATGGGAGTGGTGAGAGTGGGCATCCTTGTCTTATTCTGATTCTCAAAGGAGTGGGTCCAGCCTTTGCCCATTTAGTATGATGTTGCTTGTTGTCATAGGTGGCTATTATGATTTTGAGGTACGTTCCTTCAATTCCTAGTTTCTTGAGAGTTTTTATCATGAAGGAATGTTGGATTTTATAAAACTATTTTTCTGTGTCTAGTAAAATGGTCATACAGTTTTTGTTTTTAATTCTGTTTATGTGGTGAATCATATTTATTGATTTGCTTATGTTGAAACAATCCTGCACCACAGGGATAAAGCCAATTTCATCATGGTGGATTAACTAATTGATATGTTATCATATTTGGTTAGCTAGTAGTTTGTATTTCTACAGAATTGGTTGTAATGTCATCTTTGTTGTTTCTGATTGTGCTTATTTGGATCTTCTCTCTTTTTTCTTTGTTAATTTATTAATAGCTAGTGGTCTGTTAATATTGTTTGTCACTTCAAATAATCAAGTTTTGATTTTGTTGATTCTTTTTGTATGGACTTTTGGGTCTCAATTTCATATTCCACTCTAATTTTAATTATTTCTTTTCTTTTGCTAGCTTTAGGGTTAGTTTGTTCTTGTTTTTCTGCTTCCTCCGGATTTGATTAGAAAAATTTAAGATTTTTCTAGCTTTTAGAAGTAGGTGTTTAACACTACAGACTTTCCTCTTAACACTGTTTTTGTTGCATCCCAGAGATTTTGGTATGTTTTGTCTATTTTCATTTATTTCAAATTTTTTTAAAATTTCTGCTATCAGTGGGGTGTTGAAATTTCTCATTATTATTGTGTAGCTGTCTAATCTATTAATAAATCTTATGAGTCTGGTTGCTCCAATGTTGGATGTGTACATGTTTATAATAGTTAAGTCTTCCTGCTGGACTGAGTTATTTTTCATTACATAGTGCTCTCCTTTGTACTTTTTTATTGTTGTTGGTTTAACATCTGTTTTGTTTCGTATAAGAATAGGGATCCTGCTCTTTTTTTGTTTTCCATTTGCATGATAGATCTTTTTCCAATCCTTTACTTTAAGCCTATGGATGTCATTACTTGTGAGATGGGTCTCTTGAAGACAGCAGATGGATAGGTCTTTTTTGTTTTTTTAATCCATCTTGCCACTCTGTGCACTTTAAGTGGGGCTTTTAAACGTTCAAGGTAAATATTGATATGTGAAGTTTTGATCCTATCAAAGTTGTTAGCTAGTTGCTTGTAGTTTATATTATGTGGTTGCTTTATAGGCTCTGAGAGCTATGTTTTTTAAGTGTGTTTTTGTGGTAGCAGGTATTATTCTTCTGGTTGCATGTTGAGAACTCTCTTAATGATCTTTTGTAAGGCTGGCCTAGTGGTAACAAATTCTCTTTGTGCTTGCCTGCCTGGAGATTTTGTTTGTCCTTTGCTTATGAAGCTTAGTTTGATGGGATCTGAAATTCTTGGTTGGAATTTATTTTCTTCAAGAATACTTAAAATAGTCCAGCATGGTGGCTCACACCTGTAATCCCAGCACTTTGGGAGGCCGAGGTGGGTGGATTACCTGAGGTCAAGAGTTCAAGACTAGCTTGGCCAACGTGGTGAAGCCCTGTCCCTACAAAAGTCAGCCCAGTGTGGTGGCATGCACCTGTAATCCCAGATACTCAGGAAGCTGAGGCAGGAGAATCTCTTGAACTGGGAGGCAAACATTGCAGTGAGTGGAGATCATGCCACTGCACTTCAGCCTCAGTGACAGAGCAAGATGCCATCTCAAAAAATAAGATAATACTTAGAATAGGCAACCAATGTCTCTGGTTTGTAAAATGCCTACTGAGAAGTCCACTGGTAGCCTAATGGAATTTCCTTTGTTTGTAAGCTGACATTTTTTTCTAGCACCTTTTAAAATTTTTGCTTTAGCGAAATTTGATCTTGTACGGTCTGGTGACTATATATATTGGTGATGTTCATTTTATATAGTTTTTACAAGGGTTCTCTAGATTGCTTATATCTGTCTACCTCTCTAGGAAGATTAGGGACATTTTTTCGAATTATCTCCTCAAATATATTTTCCAACTTGTTTACTGTTTCTCCTTCTCTCCCAGAAATGCCAGTAATTCTTAAGTTTGTTCACATTAATTCCATATTTTTTGAAGACTTCGTTCATTTTTTAAAATTCTTTTTTCTTTATTTGTATCTGACTGGGTTAGACCAGTCTTCAAGCCCGGGAAGTCTTTGTTTTTCTTTCGTTGTTGCTTGGTCCAGTGTCCAGTTTATTGATAAAGCTTTTAATTTTGTTTTGAACTTCCTTAAGTGCAGGTTTTTGTTTGTTTGTTTTCCAATTGCAGAAGCTCCAATTGATTTATTTTTAAGATGTTTATCTCTTCCTTCATTTCCTGGATTGCTTTAAAAGTTTCTTTGTGTTAACTTTTTACACTGTCTTGGATCTTATTGTACTTCCTTGAAATCCATGCTTTGAATTCTTTATCTGTCACTTCTGAGTTTCCGTTTTGGTTAGGGAACATTGCTGGAGAGCAAGCGTGAAGCTCCTATTTCTGATGCACTGACTATCTTGTCAAATGTTGTAGGCCAGTCACATTTCCTTTGTAGTAGAATTCCGAATCATGTATTTTGCTCATGTTATCCCCTTTTAAATTTGATGTTTGTCTTTTTGTTATTGATTTTTGAGAAATAATTTTATGTTTTGCATGATAAACCTTTGTCATTTATGTGATTGCAAATGTCTTTTGCCAGTTTGTGACTTGTCTTTTCCACATCTTTGTATATTCCTTTATCTGAAGACATAAAGATAGTATCCAATTCAATGGAGGGGGGCGAAGGTGAAAGTTTTATTTATTGTGCTATCATATTTTAGTCTTTAAATTATCTGAATATGATTTTAGCTTGTGATGCAGAATGAGTATTCCTTTTCATTTTCTTCCCCATTTGGAGAACTGATTTTCTCAGCAGCACTGTTGAGTAAACAGAGTATAATTTTATTCCTAATTTGCTTTCCACTAGTGTTGCGTAGCAGGCTTCCTATACATATAGGTTTCTTTCTATTATGTTTCTCTGGTAGACTTTTTAAAACTATCTTTTCTCCAGTGAAGAAAATTCTCTTTTTATTCATACTTCACTAAAAGTTTTTATTATAAATAATCGCCAAGTTCATTGAATGTTTTTCATAATTTCATTGTAATTTTTTTTCTATTTGGTGAAATAATATGATTGAATAAATGTATAGATTTTCTAATATTAATCATTCCTAGAACAACCTCACATTGGTCATAATGTATTTTTTTAATTCATTATTAGTTTATTAACATTTCATTTTGAAGTTTTACATGTTCATGGATTTTTTTCTCATATATTCTTATTGCCTAGTGTTGGTTTTAAGGTTATATAATCTTTAAAAATAAACAAACAAGTTGAGAAGTAAATTCCCCCTTTATTTTATTCTTTGAAAGATATTGTAAGATTGGAATTATTTGTTTCTTAGATATTTTATGTAACTTTCTTGTAAACTTATCTGGTCTGTTGTTTTGTTTGTGAGAATATGTTAAAATATTGTTTCAATATTTCAGTATCATTAATGTTTATGAGGATCATTCAGATTTTGTACCGCTTATTGCGTCAGGGCTAGTAAACTATCTTTTTGAGGACGGGATTCCTGTAAGTGCTTTTTCAATGTATCAGAAACTTTTTATTACACACATTGCCTTTTATTTCTATTAATTATTATTAAAATTATAGTTATGCCCCCTTCTTTTCTTAACCTTGCTCTCTATGCCTTCTCTCTCTTTTCTTCTCTTTCTCTCTTACACACACACACACACATGCACAAACATAGGCTTGTCTCCATTATTAAATCCCCACTTTGTCAGTTTTTTTCTTCTATTCTTTTACTATTTTAAAAGTTAGTTAATTTCACCCATTTTCATTTTGAATATAAAGATTTTGAAATTATAACTGGTCATCAAATATCACTTTATGGCAGGACAAAGGTTTTAATAGATAAGATTTTCCTAGTTGTTTAGATTTAAATATTTTCTAATGCCCATTATGATTTCTCCTTTGTGCATGAGTAACTTAGGATGTTTATTTTATTTAAATTTCTGAAGATATGGGATTTTTCTGGATATATGCGTGTTTGTGAGAGTGTGTACATGTGTACATATTTATGTGTACTTTTTGTATTTTTTATATTGACATCTAACTTAATTTTATTTTGGTTAATAAATTTAGCAAAGTAATATTCATTCTGTTAAATTTATTAAGAAATGTTTTTGACATAGTAAATGGTGAATTATTGATAAGAGAAAAGAAGTGTTATAGCAGTATTTCACTAATCAAGTTTGCTACTTATGTTATTTAAGTCCTCTATATTCTCTATCAGTTCCTGAGAAATGTATTAAAATTTCTCACCACGGTGTGGATTTGTCATTTTTTTTTTTGCAGTACCATTTATTATTTTACTTTACATAATTAGAAACTGTATGATTAGGTGCATAACATTTTAATATTTTCTAGTAAATTGAATCTGTTTTCTCAATAGAGAAAATGCCTCTCTTTTTAACCTTACTACCAAAGTTTTCTGAAATTTTAACAGCAATGTTAAGCTATAAGGCTGTAAATATTTTCCTGTTATATTTTTCCATTATGGCCTTCAATCTGTGGATACATTTGTTTTGTAGGTTTTGTCTTGTAAATAGTGTACAGGTGGAGTTTTTTAAAAAAACATTTTATACATTTTAAATTATTTAATGCAAAGTGTAATCTATTTACACTCTGATTACTGAAGTGGTTAGAGTCATATCTATTTTATTGTTTTCTATTAATCCTAATTTTCTATACTTTTATTTCTTTTTTTCTTCTTTCTTTTAAAATGAGGTAATTTTCCTACTTTACTAAGTTAAAAGCTATACAGTCTTCTGTTCTTTTAGAGGTTAAGAAATTATAACATTCATATTTAAGTTAACAAAGTATAAAGTTAATCAATATATTCACCTCTCTGAGGAAAGAAAATGATCCCTGAAGCATATTAATGAACTTTAATTCTGATCACAACTCTTCTGATTTATTATATTTTGATGGACAATATGTAGACATCAATATATATGTGGTTTTGAACCTCACAAAGATCTCTGTGGATAATTTTCCTTCTGGTTCATCCAGTGATAGTTGTTTCTCTTTGAGTTCTTGTCTTAATGCAGATGATGTATTTATCCTTACAGGACTAAACTCTAGGCTTTTTTCTTTTCTTTAGTTCAATATTTCCCTTAAAACTCAGGGTTTAAGTCTCCAGCAAATGGCAGATGGTTTTAGTAAAAAATTGTCTATAATGCTCTCATTTACCCTTTTAATTTTTACTTTTGCATAGTCTCAGGCCTCTGAATCTTTTTCTGATCTTTTGTAGGTGCATTTAAAAAAAAATCAGTGTAGTTTTGTGTACCGACTGAGGCATCTGTGGCCACTTAGTCTGTGACACGGCCCAAGATGTATGTCCTTGGTCTTTTATATTCCATGTGAAATATATTATCATTGTACCCAATTCTAAAATAAAATAGAATAGAATTAAACAAAATAAAATAAATTAACTGTTTGGATTATAATTGATGATCAATTAATATATTACTACCTTTCGTGTAATGTGACAAATTTATAACATTGTTTTCCTAGTTTTTTTTGTTTCATGTCTGGAATTGAGAGGCATTGACAACTGATTGAATATTAAGCTACTAAGATGTGTAGATTAATAAGCACTTTAATGAATTTACCTACATGAAATCCCTGAACTCTAAAGCTTTTTCTTGCTTGGAAATACAGAAGCCTTCACAAATAAACATTAAAAAAAACTAAATTAGAATTTCAATCATTGCACAGATAATTAAACATTGGAATCCTTGGTCTTTCTCTTCATATTTATCAAATGCTCTTCCTCAGTCTACCCTGTTAGAAGTTAGCAGTGGTTACCCATAGAGGGTAGTGACCAAGGGAGAAGGCCCAGAGGGGGTTCTGAGGTACTGGAATGGCTGTTCGCAAAATTGTGACCTTTGTGCTTTTCTTCTTATACAGTATGTTATACTACAATAAAAAGTTTACTTAAAAGGTCCTAGGGCTTTTGTTATCAAAGGCCCAGAATGTGCAGGATGGACAGGTATGGAATCACATTGGAACAGACACACCCAATCCATGCTGTTACCAGCAATCTACACTGAATGTTGTATGAATGAATGAATGAATGAATGAACGAATGAATGAACAAGTGCATAAACTCATAAATAAGGATCACAAATGATGGATGAATGCAAGAAAGAGGTAGTGAATGAATGAGTACATCTGGTAGTGAGTGAATGAATGAGCCCATGAAATAAGGGATGACAAAATGCATTGCTGGTGACTACTGAGTGCACAATGACAACAGAAGGAAGAATGAATTAATAAAAGACAAATGATGGAAGAAGTGGAGGAAACAGAGTGAAGGAAAGAAGAAATTAACATGAATACATGTGGTCAATGCATGCAGGGAATAATAATAAAGAAATAAACAAAAGCTATTTGAAGAAGTGAATCATAAGAGCCCATAAGTGAACAAGTGAGTGGATGTTTGGACGCAGATGGAAAAGGATGCGGGTGCCCCGATAGACAGGAGGGGAAGGCAAGTCAAAGGGCAGCAAAGCTCCCAAAGTCCAAAGAAAGTGTCTCTACCCAGACATGCAGACCAAGGCCCTGGCGACTCGGCGCAGAAGTTCCCAAGGAGCCCTCGTGTCGGCTGTAAAGGAACATTATTTAACAAATACCAGCCGAAGCTGCAGAGGCTGCTACTCAACAGGATTAACTCCAGTTCTGCAGAAGCAGCTAAAGAGAAGTGACTGCATTGTTTTCCCAATTAGGTCAAAGATAATTACCTATTATGTGGCAGCTCCCTGGCATGATTTTAATAATCGCTACTTAAATAACAAAAATAAATAAATAAAAATAAATGCTCTTCCTCAATCACACACTGAACTGATGGGCTCCATCACTATCAGCTTGTGGGACTGCCTGGACAGCCTTGGAGCCTTTGCTCCTGGTGTGAACAATTTCACCGGGGAAATATCCCTTGGAGCTTTCTTGCTTTGGTCTCTTTGAGTTAGAAACCATGCCAAGCTGTCCTCCCCAAGTAGTGTCTCTCTATAGTGGCATAAGATTAAAAGGTGTCATTTTAGCTGTATTTGAATTTTAGTCTCAGTTCTGCCCTTTTAAGCCATGTGACCACAAATGATTCTTCCCTCTATACGAATGTTTTCTTTTCTTTAAGATGTGGAACTTAAATCTTAGTCATTCCCTATCTGGCCTTCTAGGAGTCTGCAAGGTTAGAAAGATTGTGGCTGCTGTCTTGATTGACACCTAATTTTGTGTTAATCTAGGAGGAAGAGAGTTAGGACAGCCATGAATCAGCAAAGGGAAGTCATCCAATTCATAATATATATTATGATGATTTTCCTGGATTCTCTCCTTGGTGAATGAAAAACATAGAACAGTAAGGAAAGAAATTCCAGCCTCTTATACATTTGTTGAGGACTTCTAAGCCCCAGATTGTAAGAACTCATCTTGTCACAACATATGTCTCGTGAGCCCGGGAAAGAAAATAAAATATATAACATAGCTTTCATATTCTAGCAGATAAAACATCTAATGACATTCTTGACCAAACCCTTTGAGATAGGCATTCTTTCTACTGTTTTGCAGATGAGAAAAAACAAGGCTCAGAAAAGCTAATCACTCTCAACTTAATGAAATGGCTAGCACATAGCACTGTCAGGGTGGGAGTAATAGTCTTTTTGTGTCTATCACTTTTCATTGCATATGGACTTGAGTTCTGGCCCTGCCTCTAACATTGAATGGTATTGAGAGTCAGGGAGGACCGTACATCCTTCCTGTCCTCAGTTCTCTCCAAAATCAAAGATATATGAGGGTGTTATTTTTCCAAATGTTAATTTTGTTGTTGTTGTTGTTGTTGATAAGGAATTTCACTCTTGTCACCCAGGCTGGAGTGCAATGGCACGATCTCGGCTCACTGCAATCTCCACCACTTGGGTTCAAGCGATTCTCCTCCCTCAGCCTCCTGAGTAGCTGGGATTACAGTCATTAAACTAAATAATAGATGGATCAACTCTTTGAAATGTTTAAATGGATAATAATAAAGCTCATACCTTGGGAGATGTATCTTGGAATCATAGTACTCTCACGGTGTGAAAATTAAGGACAGCATTCTGAAGCTAGACCATCTCAGTTAGAATCCTGGATCACCCACCTGTTTCCTCACCTGCAAAATGAGGATAATAAGAGCAAGTACATGATAAGGTTGTAGTCAGGATTAAAAGAGTAAATACATGTAAACACTTGGAACTAAACCTAGCATGCAGTAAATGTTCAGTAACACTAGTTGTTATGAGTACCACTCTGTGTCTGGCTATGGAGAGTATTTTAATAGAACTCTGTGCCTGTCTCCTCATATACAAAACTATTTACACGTGGTCATGAGCACTTGACTCTTCCAAGAACTTCGTATATTCCCTGGCAGAGATAAGTGGTCCATAACCCTTCCTTTTGTTATCCTGTCTTCCTTTGTGAATACACTTATTTATTGCAGCTTTCAACACATAGTAATCAAGTACCTACCTACATACTGTATGCAGAAATTTCAGCTGGTAACTAGGGAAAGTGAGAAGAAGGGAATGAAATGGGAAGAGTGAAGAAGAAGACAATTTCCCCAAAGAGGAGATGGCCTTCTTTCCACTAAAGAAGATACCTTATAATGAGGGCAGGAGAGTGTGCAGCAAGTGAGATTTGTTCTTGGCAGAAGCAAAGCCCCCAGGGGATTCCCTCACAAAGCTCCTCTTTTCCTTTTATTGGAGTTTTGTGCTGGAGCTATAAACGCTCCAAATAAGTTGAGATCATTAGGGAAGCTTGATTGATCAATGGTGAAAAAATATAACAATTAAAACCAGAAGCCTCGGAGTGGAAAGCTTGGGGAGGTGAAGAGGGGAGGGGAAGGGAACAGGAATGGCTCTTACTGCTCTATAACAAATACTAATAATGGCAGAGAATTGAGTACTAATTAAAAGTTTCTAAAAAGAGAGATTGAAATAGATAGAGAAAGGAATTCATCCATAATATTTTGCCTGCCTGGAATCAGGAAGAACTCTGGCTTAGGGAGGGGAGTGAAGGACAAGCAGTCTGGCATCTGGGTTCAAGGACTGGTCTTGGGTAACATGAGTGACCTTGGCAAGCATTTTCACCTCTCTAAGCCTTAGTCTTCTCATCTGTGAAATGGTGCCTAACTTTCTCTCCCATTTGGTTTAGTAAGTAATAAATGTGAACTTGATCATGCTACATAACACAAACAAGTTGTTGTCTTTCCTCCAAAGGGAAGCATTGCTTAAGAGTTATTATAAATGACCTTGAAGTCCTTTGCAACTTCATAATTGTATGTTCCCACTAAAAAAAAGTTTTCTGAACTGATGTTTTGAATAGGTAATAGAACTGAGAATTTAAATGATATTCTTGAAGGACTTTTGCCTTCAAATATCCCTACAGATGATATGTAATAAACTTTGATTTTTTACCTATTAGACATTCATTTTTTAATGTATTCCTTCATGCCTTAATCTTTATCTAATGAAAGTGCCAGTGGATGATAAAGTCATCACCAGCTACTAACCATGAACACCACATTAGCTGGTAAGTGCTTTCCTTAGGAGATAGTTGTATGTAAGAAAATAAAACAATTGGCTGGGAATGGTGGCTTACGCCTGTAATCCCAGCACTTTGGGAGGCCGAGGTGGGCATATCACGAGGTCAGGAGTTTGAGACCAGCCTGGCCAACAAGCTGAAACCCCGTCTCTACTAAAAATACAAAGAGTAGCTACGTGTGGTGGTGCCTGTAGTCCCAGCTACTCAGGAGGCTGAGGCAGGAGAATTGCTTGACCCTGGGAGGCGGAGGTTACAGTGAGCTAAGATCACACCGCTGCACTCCAGCCTGGGTGACAGAACAAGACTCTGTTTCAAAAAAAGAAAAAAGAAAAGAAAAGAAATAATTGGCAGACTGGAAATTCATAATAGTTGGTATAATACAGGCCTGGGTGGGGTGAGAATTGACAATGGAATCCACCTGAAAAATGTGACTGGTTGCAAAGCATCATAAGCAGAAGAAAATAAAAGACTATTGAATAACTACTGTGTGTTCACTTTAGATGTGTTGCTCACTTAATGTGCATAAAAATAAAAGAGAAAAATATCTTACAGACAGAAAAAACCAAATGCAGAGAAGATACATAACTCATCCCAAATCAGAATGAGAAATAAAAGGCAGAGGCAGGAACTGACTTCAGAGACATGTTCCTTGCATTCTACCATGCTGACTTCTTTCCTTCTTTCCCTATTCCCTGGCCTCAAGAGAACCAGAACAGATTATTAATGACAGCCCTAAATATGAATCTAGAAACAGACTATTGATGGAATCACATGATTTTTCCAACCTGTGTTTTCAAAGTTGCTTCATTTCTTTACAAATCCACATTCAACACCTTTCATCTCCTGTCTCACTTTAAACTCCCTAATAACACTAGTTAACAGGTGCCTCTCCCTGTCTCTCTCTGTCACAAGGTTTTCTGAGGCAGCAGGAGGGATTCATTTTGTGATTCAAGAAACTTCTTACTATGGAGCCATAAAAAAGGAGATCATGTCTTTTGTGGGAACATGGATGGAACTGGAGGTCTTTATCCTTAGCCAACTAACGCAGGAGCAGGAAAGCAAATACTGCATGTTCTGACTTGTAAGTGGGAGCTAAATGGTGAGAACTCATGGACACAAAGAAGGGAAAAACAGGCACTGGGATCTACTTGAGAGTGGAGGATGGAAGAGGAACAGAAGCAGAAAAATTACCAATAGATAACTAAGCTTAATACCTGGGTGATGAAATAATTTGTACAACAAACCCCCATGACATGAGTTTACCTATGTAACAAACTTTCACATGTGTCCCCGAATTTAAAATAAAGGTAAAGAAAAATCATTATTGATATTCATTTTCACAAACTTAAAAAAATAATAATTACTTTACCACTTTTTAGAAAGGAAGATCCTGGCTGCACATGGTGGCTCATGCCTTTAATCCCAGCATTCTGGGAGGCCAAAGCAAGCAGGTCACTTTAGGTCAGATCAAGATCAGCCTGCCCAACATATTGAAAGCTCATCTCTACTAAAAATATAAAAATTAGCCAGGTATGGTGAGGCACACCTGTAGTCCCAGCTACTCAGGTGGCTGAGGCAGGAGATTAGCTTGAACCCAAGAGGCGGAGTTCACAGTGAGATTGTGCCACTGCACTGTAGCCTGGGTGACAGTGTCAGACTCCATCAAAATAAAATTAAATTAAAATTAAAAAGAAGATGCCGAGGCCCCTTACCTCAGAGATTCTGATTCAGTGGTTAGTAGATGGTCCTATATCTGGACTTAACAACAACAACAACAACGACAATGACAACAACAACAACAAAACACCTCTCCACTCCATCATAGGCAATTCTGACACCATTAATTCAGAAACCATTCTTGGAACACAGAAGAGCCTGAGGCAGGTGTTAGATGAAACTTGAGTTTAATTCCTGGGTCCTGCCATTCACTATTTCTGTGAACATAATACATCCCTTCAAGCTGCCTCTGAGACCCAGTGGCATCATTTGTAAAACAATTGGGAAAAATATCTGCCTCATAGTATAGCCTTGAAAACAAAACTTTCCTCATCAAGAGAAAGTGATTTATAGTCATGGGAGCAGAAAAACAGAGAGGTACAGAAGTGGAAGAATGCTGGAGACCGGCTGCTGGGGTTCAGATCCTGGTTGAAATGTTTCCTAACTTTCAATTTGAAGGGAATTCTTTAACCTCTCTCTGCTTTAGTTTTCTCATCTGCAAAATGAGAGTATCATGGTACAAATGTAAATACTATGGTACAAAATGAGAATATCACAGCAGTTTTTGCACTACATCATTATGAATGTTAAATACAATGAGTCCTATAATCAGCTTGAAACCCCAACTGGCACTGACTTTTATTACTGCAATTTAATAAATAATAGTTTTCCGAGCATAGAGAACTCTTCTAGTTCTCCATGCATGGAGCCTACTGTTATGAGCAAACCAGTTGCGAGCAAGCACTGTTAATTTTATTTATTTATTTATTTATTTATTTATTTATTTATTTATTTATTGAGATAGAGTCTCACTCTGTTGCCCAGGTTGGAGTGCAGTGGTGCGATCTCGGCTCATTGCAACCTCCGCTTTCCGGGTTCATGCCATTCTCCTGCCTCAGCCTCCTCAGTAGCTGGGACTACAGGCGCCCGCCACCACGCCCGGCTAGTTTTTTTGTATTTTTTTTTTTTTTTAGTAGAGACAGGGTTTCACAATGTTAGCCAGGATGATCTCGATCTCCTGACCTCGTTATCCACTAGCCTCGGCCTCCCAAAGTGCTGGGATTACAGGTGTGAGCCACCGGGCCCGGCTTGTTAATTTTTTTATTTTTTTATTTTTAAAGGATCAGTGCTGGGAGTCTGGGGAAGGTGGCCCAGGGGGAGACTAATTTTAGATGATGTCAGTGTCCCTGAAATGAAACACACCTCTGGTACAGCATTCTCTGGACACATGTTGTCTCTTCTGAAACCGAAGTATATTCCAAGTGGAATTTAATCCAGATGCTTCTCATTTAGTCATTTACTCTTTAATCATCCAAATATTATTGGATGAAACTATTTGATGTTTAAAAAGAAATATGAGAGAATCACAACATGATTTCTTAAAAAGCTCTTTTCTGCCAGACAAGAAACCACAAGTTGGTAAACAAACATGTCAACCAAAATGAAGTGACGGATATTGCCATTTTAATTTATTTCCACTACCCTAGAGTCTTAATGTGTATTTCAAACATTTTCACTCCATTTTCCTTTTTCCTTTCTTTAGTCTATATTTTTCTTTTTTATTTCAACAACACCTTGAGGGAAGGTAGACCTTGCTCTGCAATTTTGCAGCAAAGGAAAACGATTCTCAGGTGTGTTTCTGTACGTTGATGTAGGAAGAATACCAGGCAGAATTCTGGTGTTCATAGGCAGATAATTGTGTATTTCAAAGATTTAAATAACAGATCTTATCTTGCTGTTTTCATTAGGAACTTTTAGCAGAAATGTGGCACAAAAGGGAAGTCCCTTGATTGATGGATATATGCAATCACCTGCACATGTAAAATTCCCCTGTTTTAGGTTGGTGGTGAGTCAGATTGACAATTACCTCTATAATACAAGGCAGAAAGAGGTGAGGGTAGAAGAGAGGGACAAATACACAGAAATGCTGACAAGGAAGGGATTAGTTTTAATGGGGTTTTAAAATTAAATGTTTTAAGCAAAAGACAAATGTGAGAGGTTTTATATAGAATGGGCAGAATTTTTATGTACACAATCTGGGTGGGCCGTGGATTGGTAGAATAACCAGACTAAAGATCCAGAGGCAACGTATAGTGGAAAATATTTAGGAAATAATATTGTTCTGTTGATTCAGAACAAACTTTTTGAAAGAAATTTCTGTATTAAAATGAAGTTTTAAGTGATATAAAAGTCACCCAAGAAATAGAATGTATGGCTTAAGTCCTGTCTCCAGTGGCTCCGGCCAAAATGTTCCTCCAATTTCCAAATTTAGCTTGATTGCCTCCAGTGATGGGAAATTACCTGATTCAATAGTTTAAGACATGTTTGAAAATCTGTGATTATTACCTGGAAAAAACTTTCACTTCCAGTTGATACTTTTTCTAATCCACTGGGTTGCACAAAACAAACACAAATTGTCTTTTCTTACAACACTAAAGATATTTAAGGAAAAATAAATGTACTTATTCATTATCAACTCATTGATTTTATGTTCCAGGTTCTGACCTAATCACTGGAAGGGTGGTGATGATAAAACAGCTTCAAACCCTGCTCTCATACAACATGTGGTTGGTACAGAAAAAAATGACAATGCATAGTGATGGGTAAATGGTGAGGGAAGTCTCAGGCACTGAGGAGTTACATCACAGAGGCATGCAATCCTAATTTGGGGAAGGTGACATCATCATGGTCTCCAGAATTATACTGTCTCTTCTTTGGACTGTATCTCAATTTCTTCATACTTTTCTTCACCATCTTGTTCCCTCTTCTCTGATCACACTCTCTAATCTGTCTTCTCTTCCTAAAATTTGGAAATGGTGTTGTAAGTCCCAACTGAATAGGCAGCATTTTTCATCTGCCTCTTTTTACAAACTAAGTTTCTACATATGAATTTTCAATTAGTAGCAAACATTCATGTTGAGTGGCCATCTTACATTATTCTAATATTTCATTCTTACTATCAACTGAAACCCCAAAATGTTACTACTTAGGCACACACACACAACACACACACACACAAAGACACCTATGTGCATATGCATATTTGTAATTATATATATTCTTAGTTATTGATTGTAACTTCTATTTCCAGGGATTTCCTTTTATATTATTACATTTTCCCACTTTAGACAAAGTTCATTTCTCCAGGCTGCTCAAATCACTTTGAATTCTGCTTCTGTCATCCAACATATTCCTACGGTCATGTCACCTACATATTTGATGATCATGAGCTCTCACTCTTCATTCAAGACATTGATATAAATGTTGAACAGGGCAGGACAAAGGACAGAGCCTGAAGATATATCCAGCCCCTGTCCTTAAGGTTGGCATTGATCCATTAATTGGCACTCCTGGGGACCATCTTTCAACTGGTTACAAAACCAGTCTGTCATACCTCCATCAAGCCCCCATTCCTCACTCTTTTTTATAAAGATATCAGGGAAGACTTTGTGAAATGGCTCATGGAAAGCTATATATGCTGTATTGACTTCCTTTCCCTAATCTACCATCCTAAACTATAACTCTCCTAGAGTGAAATGAGGTCAGACTGATTTGACTTACTCTTCAAGAGTTCAAAGTGAAAGTGGTACTCTTTTTGTATGATTAGAACTTCAGACCTGGGGAGCCGTAAAGGATTTTAAAGATTATCTTGTCCAGCCTCATCATTCTAAAAGTAAGTCTCAATTTTGAAATAACTTTGCTCTTGGTCACATAGCTAATCAGAGCTTGAACTAGTAGTTATACGTATATTCCTCTTTTCACACTTAGGAAGAGTGGAATTGACATTAGAAAAGCATTTCTCAAAATTTATTCCATGGAATATTACTCCCAGGCTTAAAAAAAAAATGTTTCCATGTTCAAATGCATTGGAAAAACCCAAACATTGTCATGTTAGTGGCTACATAATCATTTAATCAATATTTACTAATTGTCTCCTATGCATCAGACACATGCTAGGCATGGGGAAATGATGATAAATAAACAGAGTTTTTATCTCTTTTAGATTTTCTTTTATGAGGAGAGAAACACACATTAAATCTCTAAATACCCAAATGAAAATATCACTATAAATTGTGACTTGCTCTGAAGGAAATCTGTCAGGTTTTCTAAGAAATGAGAAGAGTGAGAAAAAAGGCCTACCTGAGAATATAAAATTTAAGTATGTAAGAAAACACAGAGAGGAAATATGTTGGCATATTCAACAACATGAAAGAATGTGAAACAGTTGTCAGCCATGGTTTTGAGAAGAACACACAACAGGTAAAGAGGGTTTTGTTGGAAATGTTAGCAAAATAGTACATAAATATAAATATAAGATTGATGTACTTTCAGCAGAAGAGTGTGCTAAACTCATTAGCATTTTAAAAATATTATACTGGCTGCTCTGTAGAGACAGTGTAGTTGGAGGTAAGATGGCAAGCACGGGGACCTGTTAGGAAATATTGGCAAAGATTTGGAGAGAGAAGATGGCCTCAAAAATAATACCTATTGTAAAAAAATTAAAATTGTGCAAATCACTAACCTCTTGATTGTCTCCCAGCCTTTTCCCAATTCACTTGGCCACAAAACTGTTAAGTAATACCTCTCTTATTTCACTAAATTCTGAAGAATGCATACTAATCAATGCTGCTTTGGGATCTCTCAGGCTAAAATCCCATTCTAGGCTTTTCTCCAGTGATTACAGAGCCTGCCATTTGCTTGATTTCTGCTTTGGAGAGTTTTACTAGTTTGTTTTCTTTTTCTGGTAGGTGATTCATTTGTTTATGATGGTCACCCTAGTTCTGGGTGGCTTACTTTTGTTCAAATTGCCAGATGTCAGGCTTAAAGAAATACAAGCCCACGTAGTAACCCCAATATATAACCATGTTTACTTGTGTATCCTTTTATTCCTCACCTCCCTCTGCTCACCCTCAATACAAAATGTCGCCTGTTTTCAGAATAGAATTCTAATTGCTCATTAATATTTAGGAAAACTAACTCCCACATAAAAATTACCTTTTAGACAAATTAGCAATGAATTACAGATTCTGGTACATTTCCATAGGCTGATGAAATCTTATTTTTAAATATGGAATGAAGAATAAGAGGACTACAAGGAGCTACCAACGACTCAATAATAAAATCATAATAAAATTCAGGAAGGAAAGCATGATTTCCATTCATCAGCTCTTTCAATCATCACAGTATGACAGGGTTCCTCACACTTTAATGTACACATGGGTCATCTTAGGACTTGGTTGAATGAAGATGTTGATTCAGCAGGTCTGGATGGATCCTGACATTTTGTACTTCTAGCAAGTTCTTGAGTGATGCTTCCAGATCTTGTACCACATTTATGAGCCTCAGGGTCACTTATGTAGTGTGTTGAGCCTGTGCATACATCAGGCTGGAAATGCCCAGAGTTGAAGTCTTGAGGAGCAACTGTCAATAAGTGAGGGACGGGAGCTAAAATTCTAGGCCCCTCATTCCTTAAAGGATAAATTCTGAGTTCTACAGATGGTCTCAGTAGTAAAATCCCCCAGGGGCACACACAAGAGACTGGCCTATTAATTTAATTTTGGTGACTTTCTTTGATTCCTCGTCTCACATGACTCCTTCACAGAGATTCCGAGGATCATGTCTCCATAAACTACCTGCACTTATATCTTCATTTTAGTTTCTGCTTGTGGGAGAAATAGTTAAAGTATAACAATCAAACCAACAGAGGAATGGAAATGTGAGTACCCCAATCGGCTTAGATGGGTGGTTCAAAAAGTGTGGACTGTGGAACAGCAATACAGCATCGCCTAGCAACTAGTTAGTAATGCAAATTCTAGGGTTCTTCCACAAGCCAACAGGATCAGAATCTCTGTGGCGAAAGCCCAGGAATCTGTGTTTTAACAAGAGAGTAGAAGTTGCACAAAGGCTCAGAATTAGAAAATGGGAGGCTGGGCGCAGTGGCTCACACCTGTATTCCCAGAACTTTGGGAGGTCGAGGTGGGCAGATCACGAGGTCAAGAAATCGAGACCAGCCTGGCCAACATAGTGAAACCCTGCCTCTACTAAAAATACAAAAATTAGTCAGGAATGTTTGTATGTGCCTGTAGTCCCAGCTACTTGGGAGGCTGAGGCAGGAGAATCACTTGAACCCGGGAGGTGGAGGTTGCAGTGAACCAAGATCGTGCCACTGCACTCCAGCCTGGGCAACAAGAGTGAAATTCCATTTCAAAAATAAACAACAACAACAACAAAGAAAAGAAAAGAAAATGGGAGAACCAAATTTTTGAACTCTGGCTTAGGACAACAGACACAGTGTTCCTTTCCTGTTTTCTTTCACGCTGTGATCTCTGAGGAACCTTGGGCAGAGTGGAGAAAAAAAAATGCCACTGAGGACTACGTTTCCCTTGCCAGAAGTCTTAGCATGTGTTCTTTCAGTATCAATAAATCCCACAAAAATGCAGACAGATAAAGCATTCTGACATTTATATCCAGCATGAAATACATGAGAATAATAAGAGGAGAGGATAATAGTGCATCATGAAGCTTTTATTAATGTTAGACTAACTCTGTAGGGGAGATGGTTCATTTTATTGCTTTAATGTCAGGCTATCTCTTTTCCTCCAATGGGCATAGCACTGGGGTTGCCTCTGATTTTCAATCAGTAGATGAGAAAGCAGGTATTTTGTACCTCAGGGGTGTCGAGAAGGGCTTTATGACCATGGGGATTTCTAGGAACATACAGGACATGGACCTCCCTAAGAGTTCATGATCTACTTGAAGAAACAACACAAACAGAGAATTCAGATTTAACATTTGTTAAGTGATCAAGATGTTCCAGAAACTATATTGTGTGGCTTTACACATATCATTTTATTTAAAAATACACACAAGCTAATAAGCTAACACAATAAGGCAGAGTATAATCAGTTACTAAATTTGTGTTCAATATGGATTTTGAGAAGTAAAAGAGCATCAGGAATTATAGCTCTATCACTAATTTGCTGTGTGATCTTCATTAACTCACTTCCATTTTTGTAACTTTGCTTCTTCATCTGTAAAATGAAGGCATTGAGCACATCTCAAAATTGTATCCTGCAGAAAGTTCCTCTTTAGGATATTAATACATGTTCAACATTGAAAACAAAAACAAAAACAAAACAATATGGGGAGAGAAGACAAAAATGTTTTAGAAACACCACGTCCAACAAAATTAAGCAGGTTTCTTCCCTGAAGGACCTCTCAGAACTTTGAAGATGCTTCTTTATTTTGTGAATCTGTAAGAGCAAAGTCTTTTTGTAGCATTTCATAAAATGGCTTTACTACAAAAGCTACTATTGTGTGGCACTGAGTAACATCCCTTAGAATGCTCTCCCAGACCCAATGTGGAAAATGTTGGAAATCACGTTTGAAAACTCTTTCAGCTCTATGGTCCTTAGCCATGGCGATCAGGTCAGTTCACTTAGGCAATTTTTAAAGCACAGTTCAGGTCCAATTCAATGAACACTGAGAGCATTTGCAGGGGAGATAACAGCATAAAGAAAACCTCTGGGGTAATGTTTGCCTTCACCGGGACTATAGAAAAGCAATATACCTCATGTTCGTCTAGTAAATTTACAATGTGTTTTCAAATGCATTCACTAATTTAAACCCCCTGCAACCTGCATTTAGCTTTTTGTATTCCCCTTTTTATTTTCAATGAGAAAACTGAAGCTTGTTATGGTGGCATCTGACTTTCTCAATGTCACCTTTCCTGTGCCCTCCTCCCTGATCCTTTCACTTCATAATAAGCACTCATTTGCTTATCAAGATTTCTGTGAGTGTCCTTCCCCTGCATGCAGCATCCTGCTATGTTATCTAGAGTCCAGCCCTGGCCGTCAAGGGCCTGGCCACAAGCAGGGAGGCCACTCGGATGGAAAACTGGGCTGCTCTTCAGCACATACCACCTTGGGTTTGGCCCTGGTGATACTTCTGGCCAGCCACCAGCCCTCAGCCTGGTATCTGCAGTTAAACACCCCAAACAGTGTGAGTTAATTAAGTGCATGTTTATAGAGAAATCAAAGCTCTGTCTGGTACAGAGGGTGCTCTGAAGGGAGAAGTCTAATGGGAAAAGCAGGAAGGTCAGAGCTAAGAAACCAGCTGTCTGGGCTCAGTCCCAGGCTCTGCACCCTCTTCCTGGGTGATGCTGAGCAAACCACACCTCTTATTTCAGTCTTTTTGTCTCTTTAGATATTTAAAAAAGAGCTTTCTAAGGATCCTTTCAGCTCTCACATACATTTATTTTTTAATGTGAATTGACCAAGTCAAACTTAGCAATCAATGAGGTGACTAATGTCACATCAGATAGCCCTCATGGTCATTATTTGAATAGGGGCACTTGAAACCTTCCCAACCCCCTTCTCCTGCCACCAAAGATGAAAGTGTCATTTTTGACCTCAGCACTGACCTTTGCCTTGAACTTTGCAGTTTCTTTCTTATTTCCATTTCCAGCTGGATCTTTGCCCCCTGGCGAGACCAGACTTTTCTGAAAGAGTATAAACTTCTCTGAATGATATTTGAAAATAAAGTATAATTGATTTCACAGCTCCTTGAACTTCTATCAGAAATTGATTTCTCCCCTCTTTTGTTTTACCCACTAGAAAGTTATTTGAGTGGTGACAGATAGAAACTCCAATGCATAAATGCTCTTTGTCCTTTCTCCCTTCCTCTTCAAGATTGCTACTGAGAAAAGAGTGTGTGAAGGGGTAGGTATTTGTCAAATGTCCTTTCACATGTATTTGTATCTGTATTTGCCTGTGTTTATATGGTTCTTGAATCTGCATGCATGGTACGTGAGCTTTAGTTTCCCAATGTCTGTGTGTTTGTGTTTACCCACATATGTAGAAATGCACTTTTTTATGGATGTGTGCTTCCTGTATATGTCTATCCAAATGCAGGTTTGTGTGTTTATAAGCAAGTACATTCATATGAGTGTTTTGCATATGTATATGTCAGTTTATGTGCCTGTGCTAAATCAGCCTATATATGAACAGGCAGTTTTCTTTCTAGGTGTTTGTGCAAGTACATGTTTATCCATACACATAGGCATATGTTTGTGCCTGTTACTAAGTATTTAAGTAGTTAGACTGGCATTCTAAAGCACACCTATCCTTGCCATTCCTTCTCCTCCCCAAAGAGAGAATAAATAAAACTCAACTTTTCTTGGCTGCACTGGACAGATCCTGCTGATTTGGACAGTTATGATGAACCATGGCGTGCACTCCTCTGCCAGCCCAGTATTAACTGTCACTTCCTCGGGCAGAACAAAGTCACTCAACTGGACTGTGTCCTAATTATCTGGCAAGAGAAAGAGGTGTGGCAGCTGACTCTGATAGACCTGGTAACCCCTCTCTCTGTAGCAGCCCAGGGACTCGTTTGGCTCCCTAGAAGCCACCCATCCCTAGGGCTATTTTGAGTGGCACACGGGCCGTGTTAACATGGTGCTGATTGAAATGTTGGTGTGGCAGAAGCTGTCGGTGCCAGACAGGTGCAGCACACCTATTTTCCATCCCTTGCCTGCCTAGATATATGTGAGTGGCAGATCTGTACTTCCTGTCAGTCAACCCGTCTGCTCTGAGCTGGCAGCACTGCCAAAGTGGTCAGTTGTGAGAGTGATGGTTGGTAGGGGAAAAATTGGGCTCATGTTCAAATAGACCTTTGGCTTCCTTTAGCAGGAAGAAGGAGCTCCCACATGTGGATTTATGCCATTACCCAGGAAAATAAATGCAGGTACTACTATCACTTGAAGGTAGGATAAGATGTCCAGACTCCCTTCAGATGCTGAGGATAAAGTGGGCTTTCATAGTCTGGGGAATGGGAGTGAGAATATATAATAAATAAAAGCATACTAGGTTGGTAGTATAGAGACTTAGGCTCAAGCACCCATTCTTCTAGTAGAGGGCTGCAAACTTATGCAAGTGATTTTAGAGGAATCTCAGGAAAAGGTTGGATTTAGTCTCAAAATAATGATAGGCTTGCTCCATTCTGGTCTAGTGGAAAGAATCCTAGTTTCAGTTCCTGCAAGAAAATTTAGTCCAATGGCAGACTATGTTAGGATATTGCTTTGCTGATGACAAAAGTTATAGTCTGAGATCAACAAAACCCTATTTGAAAAGATTAAAGTTCAGCCTTTTCCTGCTTTCTAGTTTCTGTTTTACTATTCAATGATTACCCCCACTTGGGTATTTTAAGTTTTTACACATTCAAGATATCCAAAAGCAACCTCATCCATCTCTTCTACAAACTGCCTTGCAATCACATGCAAATTGTTACCTACTCCAAACCAAACAGTTACCTTTCACCTCTTTCACCCATTCGCAATCAATCAACGAATTCTATAACTTCACTTTGTAAGTATCACTTTAGTCTATCTCCACTGTCAAAAACCCAGTCCAGCCTGACAAGCATCTTCTCTTGCCTGGATTTTGCAATGACCTCCTAAATGGCCTCCCTGATTCTACTTCTGTCCCTTTCAAATCCATTCCCAGACTGAAGCCAGAGTGGCCATTTAAAACTACAACTTTGTTCATGTTTTGCCTTCATGTTCTTTTCATCATCCTAAGGATAATGTACAGATCAGTTAGGATGCCTGTGAGGATCTCTGTAATCAGACCTATGTCCACAGGCTTATGTTTTCACATTCTTCTCCTTCTGGTGTATTCTAACCATTATCAATTTATTTTATGCACTAGAATAAGTCCTGCTTCCTCTCACTTCTCAGCCTCTCTCATACTATCCCTCCAGTTGAAATTGTTTTCTATTCTGTCCATCTGACCAACTCCTATCTGTTCAGCTGAAATATAATTCCTCTGAGAGGTTTTTATGTAGCCCAATGCAGATGAAACTCTCTTGCCAAATTATCCCACAGCAAATTCCACTTCCCTTGCATAAAACACATCACATTCTACTGGAATTAATTTCTTAATTGACAGTCATCCTTATTAGAATTCCAGCTGTTTTAGGGCAGAAAGCAGGTTTGAAATATTCACCTGTGGATCACTGTTGCCTGGTACAGTACTTAGCAAAACATGAAAAATGCCCATAAATCTTTGCAAAATAAACAAATAAATAAATGTCAACTAATAATGCTCTAAGTGTAATTATGTTAAATTGCTGTATGTGAGGGACTTTATAAATACAATGCAGACCTTGAATGTTAGTTTTTGAGAGTAGGGACTTATTTCTTACACCAGTGTGCCCCCCTTCACCCTAAGAAAAATGTTTGGTATGGGGAGTAATCGATTAATAATTCATAAATTGTCATAATTTAAAATAAATCAAAAAAACTTCATATTATGCTATGCCCATAGGTGTGATACAGTGTTTCTCAGCTTTGCCTACTTAAATACCTCTAACCTTAAGCAAGTGTGTATACGTACCCTTAGAGCATCTGGAAATGTAAGTCAAAATGGCATGCTGTAAGAAAGAAATCTTTTTCAAGTGTTGAGTTATATCTCAAAATCCATGCAAATTCCCTGTTTCATACCACAGCATGTCCATGTTTGTTTTAATATCAAAATAAGGTTTTTAATTACTTGCTATGAGCAGAACTAATAATTGAGAAATTTATGCCATGCATATCATCTGGTTTTGCACTTTCTGGCACATAGCCAATAAGCTTTTTCCACTTTGAGAGTGAATGAAATTCCCGTGGCTAACTCAAAAGCCATGGTGTTGCCAGAGATATGCTGTGAGGCTGGTGGTCTGCCAAATATCAAAAACTCATTTGAGGATGCAGTTTTGGGGATTTCACTCTAGAATTCTATACATGGGAGGTCTGCTATACACTAATCCAGGCTTTAACCCAGACAGGAATAGCTGTTCACTGCTATCTCACAGCTATTTGAGCCCATCTCTTGCTCCTCCTACAATTGCCCTCTCTTTTACCCAGGAGCCTCCCTTCTGCCCTTTTTCTATCTGCCAGATGTTAATTGCACACACGACTCGTGCCCTTCCATTTTCTCATGTGTAGAATGCAAAGCTTTTGAGGCCTTTTGCATTTATCCCTTATCCTCACATACCCTCACTATTGAATACCATCTGCAAATTTAATTAGCCAGCAATTTATTCCCTTTGCCTAATCATTGGTGAAGTTGAACAACTTGATGAAAAGGGAAAAGAAGAAACATTCTCATATACTGTGTACAGAATACAAAATTTCAACCTTTACAAAAAAATGTCGTTACCTCTTCAGCTTACTATAAGGGAGTACTCGGGTGATGGGAGTCCAAGCCAATCAGAAATCAGAGATATAAAAACATAATGGGATACAATGGGAATTTTTTAAGTAGCTCTAGAAAAAGAAAAACCAAGGAGCTTATCTAGAAAAACACAGTTGTTTGTGTCACAAAGCTGTTCAATTCATTTCAAAATATTGTTTCCCCTCTAAATACTAGGTAAGCAATTTGCAAAATGATTGAGCCATTTGCGTGGCATCTGCTTACATTGTATTGTCATTCTTTGGGAGCTGCCCCTGAAGAATCTAGATTTCTACTTTGATTGCCATGGCCTCAAAATCACTTTTCTTTCACTGATTTCAGAATTTTTTTCCCTCTCATAATCAGCAAGGCAATTAGCTAACCTGATCCTATTTCCAGCTGTGACTCCCTGGGGAATTTCTTCTGACCTTAGGGAAATCATCCAACCCATGGCATCAGAGAGAAGGTTATCCTTATCTCATTTTCATATATTGCTCCGATGGCTTGAAACAACAAGGATGGTCACACAACACCTTGGCCAGTGTCAGATGCTTACTTGGTGAATTCTGCTGAGTTTCAGGCTCTTAGAGAAAACAGCATCCATCAAGAAATCCAGTGAATTTTTGCATTTAGTGCGATCTCTCCTACTATCACTTATTTTCACTTTAAAGTGTTATTCTAAAGCATAAATGGATGTATATGAATTATGTCACTAACACATACAGTGCTATAAGGCAGTGGAAAGACTGCTGACAGTGACGTTGGGACAAGTGGGCCCTTCTATTAATTAACTGTGTGGTTTTTGCTCATTAATTCCTTTCTCTGTGGCTTCTTTTCTTAAATGAAATAGTATCATTTATATATTTCTCCCAACAAAACCTTGAACTAGGTCAGGACAAGGCTGCAGTTTACTGATTTTTGTATAAAAAGAATCTACTATAATACCCATACTTGAGGATCAGATAGTGTTTATCCGTTAGAATTTGTAGAGTCATTGCGAGACTGACTTGAGAAAAGGCATACAATTATTAGATGAGTGTAGATTATGAGTAAACATTACCATTATTACTAATTACTACAGCTGAGGGAATGACCTTAACTGAGAGGACTGTAGAATATCTAGAAAGTTTCAATTTAGTAAGTGTTTCTAAAATATAGGCCAACATTCTTTTTTATTAGCTTATTCTGGTTAGTCTAAAATGAATCTTTAGTTCTAGTTAAGTATGTAACAAAAACTCAGCATTGTGGTTAAAAATGTTTATAATTTTTGTACAAGAGTGCAGATTATTGTTGCTGAGTACAGAATCGTGGCCCTATATAAACATTTCATCACCCAAAGATAATCAGATGAGTGCCATTAATGGGAGCAAAAAAATATTTTGCATATTCCTTGTTCTACCAAGACTCAGTATGTGGTAGTCAGAATTCTGAAATGGTCCTCGAGATTTCCATTCTGTGGTTTGCACACCTTGTGTAATTCCCTCCCTCCCCATATGTGGGTGGGACTTTTGGTTATGTTGAGATGTTTTCATAATTAGGTTACCTTATATGGCAAAGGTAAAGGGATTTTTCAGATGTTAGTAACGTCCTTAAGGAGTTGAGACTAAGTTAATCAAAAGAGAAAGTAGTCTGAGTTGGCCTGCCTTAATCAGTTGAGCCCTTTAAAAAATGACCATTTCTTTGGGCTACAAATGATCCAACTATTCTTTTAATTAGTTTAAAAGGTAAAATATGTTACTGTTTACTGTAGTAATAATTTACTGCAGCAATTATAATGTATCATACATTTTAAACTAACTAAAAGAGTATAATTGGATTGTTTGCAACACAAAGAAGGATAAATGCTTGAGGTGATGGATTCCCCATTACCCCGATGTGATTATTACACATTGTATGTCTGTATCAAAATATATCCCTCTTAAATATATACTCTTATAATTTATCCCCAAATTTTTTTAAAAATGTAAAAAAAAAGTTGACTAGAAATAAGAGAGTCAAAGTAGCATAGATGCTCTTTTTCTGGCCTTGAAGTAGTGAAGTGTCACATGTGGAGATGGTCATATGACAGGATATCATGGGCAACCTCTAGAAGCTGAGGTCCTCAGTCCTACAACCACACGCAACTGAATTCTGCCAAAAACCAGCAAACGTTGAAGAAGACCCAGAGTTTCAGATGAGATCACAGCCCTGACTTCATTTTAGCCTGGTAGATTCTGAGCAGAGGACCAGCTAACCCACACCCAGAATCCTGGCTAGGGATAATAAATGTGTGTTGTTTTAAGCTACTAAGTTGGTGGTGATTTGTTACATTGCAATAGAAAACTCATACTCATACACTTTGTGTATTATTCAGGATTCTGTAAAGAGACATGACTAATAAGATAGATGTATATATGAGAGGGAATTTATTGAGTATTGACTCACATAATCACAAGGTGAAGTACCACAATAAGCCATCTGCAAGCTGAGGAACAAGGAAGTCCATCCGAATCTCAAAACCTCAAAAGTAGGGAAGCTGACAGTGCAGCCTTCAGTCTGTGGCCAAAGGCTTGAGAGACCCTGGCAAACCACTGGTGTAGGTCCAAGAGTCCAAAAGCTGAAGAACTTGGAGTCTGATGTTCGAGGACAGGAAGCATCCAGCATGGGAGAAAAATGGAGGCCAGAAGACTTAGCCAGTCTAGTCCTTCGATCCTTTGCCTGCTCTTATCTTAGCCACACTGACAGCTGATCAGATGGTTCCCACCCAGATTAAGGGTGGGTCTGCCTCTCCAAATCCAATAACTCAAATGTTAATTTCCTTTGGCAACACACTCACAGACACATCCAGGAACAATACTTTGCATCCTTCAATCCAATCAAGTTGACACTCAATATTAACCATCAAACTTTGGATAATTGTTAGTCTGGATTTCTCACTGTTGAAAAGAGTCCAGAATAAAGAGTCCAGAATGCAACCTTTTAAAAAGTTTTTAAATGTCTGAGAATGAGCCCAATGCAGAATATGCTCATTATTTTCATTCTTCAAGATTTTGCTTCAATCCTTTATTTTCCCCAGATCAACTTAATATATACTAAGTTAAGCTTTTCACTTGCCTCCTCCTTATTCTGATTCCCAGTCAACTTTACTGCATATGGCTCATCTCTTGGTTAATAGTCTTACCAGCTACCCAGTACTCAAGACTAGAAGCCTCAGAGCCATTCTCTATTCTTTCCTCTTGATTGATTTTCTAATCAGATCAATTGTCATCTAATCTGAGAGAATTCCCTTAGCTCTGGCCTGTCATATGCTCCCTAGTATTCATCTAGACTATTACTATGGGCATCACATACAACTGTCACTTCCATTTCATCCATTTTTTCATTTCCATAGAATGGTCTTTATAAAGAGAAAGCCGCTTTATTTACTCATCTGCTGAAGCATGCCTGAGGGCTTCCCACATGACATGCTGTGTTCTTTACAATCTGGCTCCAGCCTTCTCCTCTCCCTTTTCAACATGTTCCCTATATTTCTTTTATACCTAACTTTCCATGAACATTGTGGATTACATTGTGCCCCTTCTCCAAAGAAAAAAGGAAGATATGTTCTAGTTCTAATCCCTGGTACCTGTGAACATGCCCTTGTTTGGCAATAGGGTCTTCGTAGATGTAATTAAGTTGAGGGTATTAGCTTGAGCCCTAATCCAATAGGATTTATGTCATTATAAAAAGAGGAATATTTGGACATAGACACACATACAGAGGAGAAATATTGCTGATCACATCCAGTGTTCAGGTTTAAACCCCATCCATATGCTGACCATTCTCAAGTGTGTATCAATAACCTTGGCCTTCTTCCTGAAATTAAGCTTTCTATATTTCTCCTTATTCTCCTTATTATTGTTATAATAACAGTTTTGCTTGCAGAAGAAAATGAGATGTGAAGACAGAGACAAATAGGGAGAAGACAACCAAGTGAAGAAGGAGGCAAAGATTGGAGTGATGCTGACACGAGCCGAGAAACACTTGCGGTGAACAGAAGCTGTAAGGGGGACGAAGAGAAGCTGTAAGAGGTAAGGACAGATCCTCTCCTCTCCTAGGAGTTTTACAAGGGAGTGTGGCCCTGTCAACATCTGGACTTCAGACTTTTAGCCCCCAGAACTGTGACAATAAGTTTCACTTGCTGTAAGCACCAGTTTGTGCTGCTTTGTTATGGCAGCTGCATGAAACTAAAAAAGTGGATATGTCCACCCTTTTCACTGATTCATGAGTTTAAACAAACCACTTTCTTTGCACGCAGTGGAAATTTCTCTGAACATGTTTGAGGACCCAGCAAGTAAGCCACACTTTTAGTAAAAACCTGCTTGGAGAGCCTCAGACCAAGTTTTGTTCTCGCCTCCTGATTTTCTTGCAACAAATTACCTGATCTCTGTTCTACTTCTCATATTGACTTGTTCAGTTACGATTTTGAACTGAACAGTCACAGTGTTTTCGACTGGATGGAAAACTTCTCAAGGGCAGGGATTATGGCACACAGCTCTTCATTGTATACTTGTTGAATTAAAAAAACAAGCAAAAATAAAAATAAAACCTTCACTAGTCTCATGTATCCGGTGAGATCTAAATTTGAAAAGCGTATTCTTTAAAAACTGTATAAAGTAGGATTTCTATTCTCAGTTTATAGGTGAGGCTCAATAAATGTTGGTCCACGTACTACTTTTGCTCCCATGAGATTAACAAGCCTTAGAAGCCAGAGACTGGGTATCAAGTCTGGCCCAGATTTCATTATTCCACATGACTTTTGGTAGCTGCGTAATATTTTGATGATGGTGTGGCTGATCAGCTGATGGCAGTCATAAAAGGGACTAAAAAATAAAAAATAAAATTAAAAAGGCTTGAGATAAAATATGTGAAAAAATCCTTGTGAGGCTGGGCACGGTGGCTCACGCCTGTAATCCCAGCACTTTGGGAGGCCGAGGTGGACGGATCACTTCAGGTCAGGAGTTCGAGACCAGCCTGGAAACGTGGTGAAACCCCATCTCTACTAAAAACACAAAAAATTAGCCGGACTTGGTGGCAAACGCCTGTAATCCTAGCTACTCTGGAGGCTGAGGTGGGAGAATCGCTGGAACATGGGAGAGAGGTTGCAGTGAGCTGAGATTGTGCCACTGCCCTCCAGCCTGGGAAACAGAGTGAGACTCCATCTCAAAAAAAAAAAAAAAAAAAAAAAAAAAAGATCCTTGTGAATAAGTCCTGCATTTATCACCATTTCTTTGATGTGGTGAATGAATTATATATAAGCATTATAATGATGTAATATCTCACAGTCCTCGATGGCTTGTGGAATTTAATGGTCTGGCTGGGTGCAGTTTATGGAAGAAAAAGAAGAACAAGAATGAACTCAAAGTAATTTGGCAGGCTGTTCAGGATTTCCATCAGCTGCAATTTCCTTGTATTACTGAAATTGTTTAAATTCAATGTATTATAAGAACCATATATTCACTTGGACATTGAAGAAATACCTAATGAGAAATAAATTCATTTTTAAAAACATAGGTATTTATTTTCTTCTTTGTATTTTCCTTGACAAGGTTCCAATCTTTCTCTTTCTCTGTCTCTCTTTTTCTCAATGTTTCAACTTTTACAAATCACTCAATCCAATTGAGTACCATTTTCCAACTTGCAAATTGGTGATCAGGGAGCTATAAACTTATGTATAATATGCCATCAGTAAGTTGACATGGGAAAATATGATAATCTATTCTGTTGTCCCCTGAAGATGGATGGAGTTAATGCTTTCTTTTCTTATATTAAATGACTTTATGGTCTATGAAGCTGAAGTGGAAGAATGAAAGTGAACATAGCTTGTCCAACATCAGTCTTCTGAGTATAAGCCCAGGATGCAGTAGACATGTAAGAAATGTTGAATGCATTATGATTTTCTTCTTTCACATATCCCCTGGTACATAAAGAAAGGTGTGCTAAAGCAAACTTTACTTTGGGTCATTATGACCGTCAAGACAGACTAATAATAGCAATAATGGTAATGATAAACAATAATAATTACAATAATAAAATAATAATTGCAACAAAATAATAGGTAATAATTGCCAAGCACTTAAAATTTGTGGGTCCTTTTTTTGTGCAAAACTAATTTTGTAATTCCAAATGTGAGCTGAGAGTAGGCTCTTTTTTTCTTTTTTTTTTTTTTTTTTTGAGGCGGAGTCTCGCTCTGTCGCCCAGGCTGGAGTGCAGTGGCGCAATCTCGGCTCACTGCAAGCTCCGCCTCCCGGGTTCCCGCCATTCTCCTGCCTCAGCCTCCCGAGTAGCTGGGACTACAGGCGCCGCCACCACGCCCGGCTAATTTTTTTTGTATTTTTTTTTTTTTTTTTTTTTTTTTTTTTTTGAGACGGAGTCTCACGCTGTTGCCCAGGCTGGAGTGCAGTGGCGCGATCTCGGCTCACTGCAAGCTCCGCCTCCCGGGTTCCCGCCATTCTCCTGCCTCAGCCTCCCTAGTAGCTGGGACTACAGGCGCCCGCCACCGCGCCCGGCTAATTTTTTGTATTTTTAGTGGAGACGGGGTTTCATTGTGTTAGCCAGGATGGTCTCGATCTCCTGACCTCGTGATCCGCCCGTCTCGGCCTCCCAAAGTGCTGGGATTACAGGCTTGAGCCACCGCGCCCGGCCTAGGCTCTTTTTTTCTAATTTCTAATTTACTGGACTCTTACATTGAACTCACAGGCCCTTTCCCTCCTCCAGATAAAACAAAAGCATGCCTTATTGTCATCTCCCACCACCTCATTGGTGAGAAACAGGAAGACCCTTTGTCCAGGGGAGAATATGGTTAATTCATTCCATTCTGAGTGTGCTGTTACTGATGAAGAAAGCAAATACTTTCCATCTTTTAGAGAGCTTGTGATTTCCCAATACATTTTGAGCAAGTTGTGGTCAGTTGGTTAGTATAGTTACAGCAGTTCCAGCAGGTACAACAGAAAGAGAGCAGGCCTGTGTGCTACTCATATCAGACTAGATCAGGCTACACTAACGAGTGACCCCAAAGATTCAGTGTTTTGAAACAACCAAGTTTATTTTTTCACTCACAGTATATAAACATTATACATTTTGTTGTCAAGACAGAGTCTTGTTCTATTACCCAGGCTGGAGTGCAATGGCATGATCATAGCTCACTACAGCTTCAACCTCTCAGCCTCAAGTGATCCTTCCACCTCAGCCTCCTGAATAGCTGGAACTAATGGCACATACCACCATACCTTACTAAATTTTGTATTTTTTGTAGAGATGAGGTTTTGCCATGTTGCCCAGGCTGATCTCAAACTCCTGGACTCAAGCAATCTACCTGCCTTGGCCTCCCAATGTGCTGGGATTACAGGCATGAGCCAACACGTCAGCAACATTACACTTTTGTGGAGGATTTCGGTTTCATATTGAACCATGGCTAATGAAGTTCTCACTACACAGAACATTGCCAACAGCAGCACAGAGAAGAAAGAGATAATCACACACCAAATTTTCATGCTTCTGCTTGGAATGGATACGTGCCACTTCTGCTGATAATTCATTTGAGAAAGCAAGACAAAGAGCTATACCTAATTTCAAGACAGAGAAGAGAGGTGGTCCTCTTGGATGCTTGAAGGAGCATTTCTTCAGAATTGTTGGTGATTCACATTGATGTCTGCCATCACTGAGACATCATGCTATTAATGAAAGGGGGCAAGTGAGAGCTCTATAGTAGTGGTCTCAGGTTAGTTTACCACTATTCTGTTGTGCCCACTCTAATAACGCTTTCACTGACACAGCTCCAGCAAAACCGTTCTTGTCAAGGTCAGCAGTAACTTCTGAATTGCTAAATGCAGTAGACACTGCCAGTACTCATTTCAGTTGACCTATGAGCATTATTTGAAAAGGTCTATTTCTCCCACCCCTTTATGTATGTTAACACTAGGTGAGCACAGTCTTCTTCTTTTTTTTTTTTTTTTTCAACTACTGGCTGTTTGTTATTAGTCTCTTTCATGTGTTCTTCCTTATCTTCTTGACCTCTTAATGTCTACAACAATATCAATAGATTTCTTCTCTTTTCTGTCTAAATTCAGGCACTTGTTGATCACATCTAGTGTTCAGGTTTTAGATCCCATCTATATGCTGACCATTCAACAGCCCTGGCCTTCTTCCTTAAATTAAGCTTCCTATAGTTACCTGTATATTTGATATCTCTAATATATATGGGGTCTAAAACAAAATTCTTGATTTTCCATTGCCAACATGTTCTTATTTCAGTCTTTCAACAAACTTTGTTGTCTTTATCTTCAAAATATACCCAGACTGCATTTTTGTCACATACACTCGTAGCAACCTAGTCCAGGCCACGACATTTGCACTGTTGCATTAGTATCCTAATTGGTCTCCCTTTTTCTATCCTTGATTAACGCGTTCCCTTCAGTCTCTCCTATCACATCAACCAGAATTAATGTGCAGAATTTTATAGTGGTTTGCCATCTCAGTCTCTGTAATTCCAAAGACAATGGTCCTAAAGTCCTACACAGTCTGGCCTTCAATTATTTATCTGACTTTATTTCTTAATCTTCTCTCTATTCACTCAATTCCAATCAC
The DNA here is from genome assembly GCF_037993035.2 of Macaca fascicularis. Classification (NCBI taxonomy): domain Eukaryota; kingdom Metazoa; phylum Chordata; class Mammalia; order Primates; family Cercopithecidae; genus Macaca; species Macaca fascicularis. The sequence continues at coordinate 39,229,048 of NC_088389.1, forward strand.
ACCAGCTTCTGAGTGTTCAGACTCAAGACATGCTCCTGGCTCAGAGCCTTTAAATATTTTGTTTCCTCTTCTTGGAATTCCCATTTCTGCATATATGCACAGTTCTCTTCTCAAATTTTTGTTCAGATGTTTTCTTCTTAATGTGGCCTTGGCTGAGCAATCTATTGAAAAGTTTAAACCCTTCTTTCTTTCCCAATAATCTACATGCTTATTTCTGTTTTTCAACTTTTTTCTCTGTAATTTATTACCCTTGCAGTAATATATAATTTAATTATTAATGTATTATTGCTAGTCTCTCCTACTAGAATTTAAGAACGCTGTTTTGTCGACTTGTGGGTCTCCAATACTTAGAAAAATGCTTAAAACCAAGTTGACTGTCAACAAACTTTTGGGAATTGAATGAATGATAAATGAATGAATAAATAAATAAATAAGGTTAATTTGATGTGGTTTGGGCTCCTAGCAAGAACAACCTGAATTAAAGGGCTAGTTTGCTCATGTACAACAAATTCATCAATCTTCTTAAATATCTTCACTAAAACCCAATTTCCCCGTCATTATTCAAGCTTAGCATATGCAGTGAAATTCAAACTACTATGCATTAGTAAAATCCTATCATAGTGTATCTAATGTCTACAGGTTAAATATATCTGGGAAACCGTTTAGTGACCACAGGAAGATGCCTCCTCTCAACGTACTATTTTATTTGAGGATTCAGATCACAGAAAAGAGAATCTTTTAATGACCGCTATCAACACAATCTAGGTTTTTGCCATGCCTAATTTTTCCTCAAATAACCCCAAATGTAGAGTTCTAGAAAGCTTTTTGTTAAATCTCTTCTTATGTTTCCCCTAAAAGTGCTCACTAATACTTGCTATCCAGTTAAAATCCATTTTCTCTCTTTGAGGGTAAACATTGAGATGAGATGAGCAAAGTTACCAATTAAGAGGAAGGCAGAAAGATCTGCATATTTGGTCCTAAAAATAAAAACCACGTATATTAAAAAAAGAAAAGAAAAGAAAAAACATGTAATGCTTACTATGTTCCTGTGAGAATACTATTTCTAGAAAATACCAGCTTACTTGCCGATAATGTGGCTATTAGAGAACAGAGAGAGACTTGCATTATAAAACTGACGCCACTGATGGAATAAATTGGAGTTTTTAGGAATCCCACAATTAACACTCAGCTCTTATTTTCCTGAGTATGGTTATCATCAGACAGACAATAAAATATCAGTGCTATTAGCAATAAAGTTGTATTAAAATAGATAACCTCATCGGCAATCACAGCTGGGTTTTTTGAGAGCTTATCCTTTAAAATGTTTACCATCCCTTGAGAGATTCAAGGTCTTATCTATCACTCAATCTCCTATAAGCTTAGGACACAAATGAACAAAGAGTCTATGCATTAACACTCTGAAATAGCTGCAAGAAGGTCCTGGGATGATCATGGTGAATTCCTTCCCTTAATCCTATCAGTTGGAGAATTTACTGCTTCCTTGATAATGAGAAATGGCATCAAGAGAAATCAGAAACATTTCCAGCTTTTGTTCCCTAAACAAGAAAATTTTGTCTCATCTATGGGAATGTAAAAATAGGTGATCTTTTTTTCTTTTCTAGCAAAGAGAATTAAACTTAGCTCTTATCAAAGCTCATTATTTGTTACCTACAGGAGAGATAATAAGACAGGAGAGAAAAATTCTCAACTAACAAGTAGTTGTTCAAGTGCAACAGAACACTTTGTGCCTGACCACTTAACACTTAAAGAAAAGTGTGTCTAAACGGTGGGGATAACTGTAACACTTGGGTTTTTAATAAAAAAGAAATGTTAGCAAAGAGATGAAACCACATGAGCAGAGGAGCTAAAGCTTGTATGATATCTAGAGGATTTCAGATAGCTCGTAGTGGAGAATTAAGTGTAATTACAAAATACTTTGTCAGTCAGTATCTGTCATTTGGTGCCCCAAAAAGTATGTTTCCTTGTTGATTATAAAGAATAAAAATTAAACCCAGTCTAAGTAGACACTCCCATCTTAATTTTGCAAATATACACATGAGGTGGATTTAGGTATTATCCCATTTAACATGCCAGGGGATTGAAGCTGAGATTCACCAATCTACTGAAGAGCTCCAAGTTGTCTAACAGCAGATCTAAGACCCAAATCTCCACACTTGACTCCAATCTTCTAACCACTTTTTTTTCCACCTGTCTTTATTACTGAAAACTTTCCTATTAATATTTAAATATATAGGATGATATGTGTGGCAAATGTACAAATGTCCTTTGCAAGCACAATAGTGGAAAAAGACACAGTATGTTTTAACTTCATACATACAGAGTTGAAAGCAGTCAATGATACCATTCTGTTGAGTCATTAAGGCAGTAAGTACAGTTGCCCCTCAGTATCCAAGAAAGGCTGGTTTTAGTATCCACTCCCTCCACACCACCTCCCACCCTTAAGGATGCCAGAATTTACTGGAGGTTCAAATCCCTTACATAAAATGAAGTACTTTGCATATACCATACACACATCCTTCAGTATACTTTGAATCATCTCAAGATTACTTACAATGCATAAAATAATGTACATGCTATGTAAATAGTTGTTATGCTGCTTTTTATTTAAATTACTTTTTGTGGTTGCATTGTTACTTTTTTCTGAATATTTTCAGTTTGTGGTTGATTGAATCTATAGATGTGTGTGAATATGGAGGGTAGACTGTATACAATAAATTCCTTGAGCATGGGAACTGAATTCACACTGCCTAACACAGCACTATTTGGATAGTAGGTCTCTAATAGGTACTTTTTAAGGGAATGACTGATAATTCTGCTTTGGATGCAGTTTTGGTTTGTGATGGTGTGAGATGTGTGAAGTTTTGTAAGATGGTTGCTTTATATCTTCATCTATTTTACCTCTTGGAAGAATCTCTCTCTTTATTCAACTGTAATTTTCCCCTATGATGGAGGGCTTGATTAAAACATGTGGACAAGTTTGAAAACCTAGTTTTATCACTTAATTTTTCTGCCACTGAAATCCACCATTTCTTTATTGTCTCCTATTCAAATGTTGTTCTCATTTTGGAATGAATAGGGGAAAAAAACATCTGCTAGGTAAGTTTTGCTGTGAGTTAGTGCATGGGTACAGGTACTTGGCCTTAAAAAAAAAATCAGATGGTCCTATTCATGAGTGACTCTTAAAGGATCGATGGAGAGATGCAGAGATAGTAAAAAGATTATTCATATTGGTGGCAGCATCAAGAATCCTGTGGTGGTGAGGACCCAGTGGCAAATGGTGATATCCAGAGTCCTGCCACTGGCTGCACCATGAGTTGTCAGCGTTTACAGACAAGCAGTGAATTTCTTGCTTCCTAGCCTCTCTTTGTTGCTGCTTATTTTCAGAGCCTGATTGATTAGTCTACTGTTGACTTTGTAAGTTACCCAATATTTTTTCAATAAATTGTGTTTCTCACCAAAGTATCTGTTCTCTTTCTGTTGCTTGCAACCAAAACCATGACTGATACCCAGAGTGGTCCCAGGAAGTGGGATATAGTCAATGGTTCCCAAGAAGAAAAAAGGTGAGAAATAGAAGGATGATAGCTACTAGCAAGAAAAATAACATGTGATCTCACTTTTTAGTTCTTATCATGATTTTTTTTTTTTTTTTACGTCAGTTATGTTTTTCTTCTTAAAGTAGAGGATGTTCCAAAAGGCCTTTTGGAAAGAGGTACCAATGGTTTTATAGCTCTGGAGATACAATGAGAATTGCTGACAACTTGATATCAATTGTTCTTCCTTTGGTATGTACAGTTTCAGGGAATTGCTAAAGTGGGAAGTGGTGCCACTGTCTGACTTCCTTGGCCTCCCAGGGGCATTTGTTCAGTGGATCATGGCAATAATGAAGAGAATGAAATTTCATAAGAAAGAGAAACATGGGGCCTATTTTCAATTACTGGTCCAGAACTTAGACTGTATAATATACTTGATTTTTTGTGAAATCTATTTTTTTCACTCTCTTAAGGTAAATTGCAAGGCTGGAAGAAACTTCAAATATATGAAATTCAAATTCCTCCAGAAAATTTTGCAAACCATAAAAGCTAATTATAAACTTTGATTTTATATTTTTTATAGTACTATATGTTCTAGTCAATGAGGAAGAGTAATGTTTCTGTTGTTCATTAACCATAGTAAAAGAATGATGATAATGATAGTAGAAATGTTTTTGAGTGCTGCTGTGTCAAGCATCGTGCCAGCATTTTACATCTTTGAGCATACGACTAAGATAAGTGCTTTTTGTCCCATTTCTTACATAAGGAATTCTTCCCTCCCTCACAAAAATGCCTCTCTTTCTTGGAGCGGTGTTTAAATCCTACGCTTATTTTACGTAACAGCCCAAATGTCACCCACTCACCTTCACTGATTTAACTGAGCAACATTTGTTGAGCACTTTTTATATATCAGGCACTGTGCAAGACACACAGTATACTTGTGGGAGAAGAAAAAGTTATTTATTTCTAACCATCTAAAAACTATAATCTAATAAAAAAACAAGCAATAAAGTAAACAAGAAAATACACATATGATTAAAATGACAATATGTAATATTAAGAGAATAAACTGGATCCAGTGGTCAAAGTAGGTGACTGAGGAATGAGCTTTTACTCTTTCATTATATCTGCTGAGGACCTTTGTGCAAATTAGAAAAAGCCATCTCTTGCTTAAGCTTTCTTATTTATAACTGCTATTAAATCATAATAAATACACCAATCACAGATGACTAGCAATGTGAACAGCACCCCCTTGAATTTTCAGTATATAACCTACAAAACTATGCAGCAGCCTTGAGAAGACAACAAATAAAACAAGTTGTCAAGGATAAGAATGTGTCAGATACTCAAAAACAGCAGAAGGAGAATCCTCTAGATGGAGGAATTAGTTGGTATTGTGAAAAAAGAAAAAAAATCTTGGGGCCCCCAAATCACTAAGCTAAAGGGAAAAGTCAATCTGTGAACTGCAGCAAACCTGTCTTCCATTCTATTCAGTCTCCCCTCTGCTCACTGAGATAAATGCATATCTGATTGCCTCCTTTGAAGAGGCTAATCAGAAACTCAAAGGAAGGCAATCATTTGTCTCTTATCTACCTATGACCTGAAAGTCCCCTCCCCGCTTGGAGTCATCCCGTCTTTGCTTCAAGTTGTCCCGCCTTTCCAAACCAATCCAACGTTCATCTTACATATGCTGATTGATGTCTCATGTCTCCCTAAAATGTATAAAACCAAACTGTGCTTTGACTACCTTGGACACATGTCGTCAGGACCTCCTGAAGCAGTGTCAAGGGTGCGCATCCTCAACCTTGGCAAAATAAACCTTCTAAATTAACTGAAGCCTTTCTCAGATTTTTGGAGTTCACAGTTTTAAGACTTTGAGATAGGGAAGAGCCCATGGGCGGGCTTGAGAGACTAAAAACAGGTCAGTGTTACAAAGGCATTATACATTGAAAGAAATGATACTGAGGAAATAGGCAAGAGTTAAGTAAGGAACTGGGGCTTCATTTCAACTGTTATCACCCTTCACTAAGAGATTTTTTTTTTTTTTTGAAATGGAGTCTTGCTCTGTTGCCCAGGCTGGAGTGCAGTGGTGTGATCTCAGCTCGCTGCAACCTCTGCCTCCTGGGTTCAAGTGATTCTCCTGCCTCAGACTCCTGAGTAGCTGGGATTACAGGTGCATGCCACCATGCCTGGCTAATTTTTTTGTATTTTTTTTAGTAGAGACAGGGTTTCACTGTGTTGGCCAGGCTGGTCACGAACTCCTGACCTCAGGTGATCCACCCGCCTCAGCCTCCTAAAGTGCTGGGATTGCAGGCGTGAGCCACAGTGCTTGGCCCACTAAAAGACTTTAAGCCAAGAAGTAACATGATCAGACTTGGGTTTTCAGCTGATGAATAAATGGGAACAACATGGAAAGTGAAATACAAGCAAGGGCTATATTGCAGTAGTCTAGTCAGGAGGTTTAACAATGGTCTGCATTCAACAGTGGCTTAACATGATTGCTTCTTATTGTCTCTGCTATCCAGCTGGTTGCTTTCAGTTAGGAGGAACTATATTTTTACACACCAGATCTGTATCAGTTTTGGCACATAGCAGGTGTGAAATAAATCTAAGAATAAGGGAGGAAGAAACTTATCTTACATTTCGCCTCCTCAATGTCACGGGTTGAGTTTTCCTGAACCAGGGACTGGGATTGGATTTGATATTAGAAATAACACCTATGAAAAGAAGGAAGGAAAACAGGCTTGGGTAGAGGAAGAAGTTGAGCCACCATGCAGGTCCCCAAAATACCCCAGTTCACCTCTTGAGGAACACTCTAGCTGATATTACCTGAAAGAATAGAAATCACAAAGGCACAGAGGCAGGAAGGCACAAACCTCTGTTTGGGAAAGATTCCTGCCTCTGGCCCTTATAAAAGGTACTCGTATCATTCAGCGCTTAGAGAAGGGCGTGGGCTCCTGATGAGGATCTAAATCATACTGAAAGTATGAAAATATTGAACAAAGGTTGGAAAGGAAAAAAGTGCTCTTTCACCAGAGGTGTCATTGTATGAATGCCCTTCTCTGCTCCTCAGTTTCCCCCAAGCAAATGAGAGACTTAAAACAGATGAACTTGAATCACCTGCCAAGTTCCGAAATTCTGTGATTCTAAGTAAGAAAACCCAGTTCAGGAAGTCCGTTACAACTCTGGCTGTCCTTTTCCATTAGTCCAAACGCATCTAGACTCATCAAAATGGGTTTTGACTTGCAGGGACCAAATGTCTTCATTTAGATGAGACAGGGAAGGCAGTCTTGCAAATTACACCATTTCTCCCACCTCCATTATGCTCCAAGCATTCTGCCAGTGCTGTTACAACCCAACAGCATGCAGCCAATTGGAGCAGAAAAGACAATAACCTTAATGGGAAGGAATTGGGAGCTGGGAGACGCCACAGATTGTATTAGGAGAAATGAAATAATATTTAATTTCCCTGGTCATAAATAATCTGTCTGCCAGCATTATGAGCATATCAGAGTTGACAGGGAAAATATTCACCAACATGGGAAAAAAGATCATTATTTTTTCATTATTAGTGGGTAATGGAGGTGGGGGGGGGGAATGTCAGCTGTGCTTTTTTTCTTCTTTTCTTTTCTTCTGACAGATGGAACTGCAGTAGCATAGGAGCTCAGATTAGCTGGTAATCCTCACAATTTGTCAACAAGAGGAAACAACAGTCATTGTGGTGATGCCTCATTCCTATTGATAAGGTTCTTAGGTAGGTGTTTTGTTTTGTTTTAAGATGAGTCTTGCTCTGTCACCCAGGCTGGAGCGCAGCGGCATGATCTTGGCTCAGTGTAACCTCGGCCTCCTGGGTTCAAGCGATTCTCGTGCCTCAACCACCCCAGTAGCTGGGACTACAGGCATGCACCACCATGCCCGGCTAATTGTTGTCTTTTTAGTATAGACTGGGTTTCAACATGTTGGCCAGGCTGGTCTTGAACTTCTGACCTCAGGTGATCCACCCGTCTCAGCCTCCCAAAGTGCTGGGATTACAGACATGAGCCACCATGGCCTGCTCTTAGGTAGGTTTAAAAGTGCTTTTCAGTTTATTTCCTCAAATGCAGCTCACTATGTGAGATGGTATAATAATCATTTCAGAGATAAGGACACAAAAGCTCAATAACTGGTAAAATCTTCTGGCAAGATGACTCAAAAAGCTTTGGCTAAACTAGTGACCCACAGACTTCAGGTTTTCCCTTACTGCTTTCAAGTTTTGCTATGACAGTAAACAACCTGTACCCTGTACCATTCTTTTTAACTTAAGTGTTTTTATTTAAATTGACTTGCTTTTAATTTAAATACATTCATTTAAATAATACCATCATAAAAAGAAAATTTTAAGTCACTTGCCCAAAAAAGAATTAGACTGTCATTATTCATAGTAGTTATGTTTTATAAAGTGTCTGCAAACATAGAATCAGTGAATAATGAATTATTTCACCCAATTACTTCTCACATAGTGAGGTGCATTTGAGGAAATAAACTGAAAAGCACAGGGTTAAATTAAGTTCCTTCCAGCCTGTAGTCACGTGTTGTTATCAATCAATCAATACATGCATGTGTTTCATGTACGTTTCTGTTTAAAGATGCGTTATTTAATATATATTGTCAATTCTTTAACATTCAACTCACAGTCAACAGCATTATAACTCATGCCTGAACAAAGCTTATCTAACATATGTTTTTTCTCTGTAAGGCACATTGCAGCATTCCAGTGCTTAGGAACACTACACAGCCCTTCAGTACTGTGTTTAGAAGCCATTTTCAATAACAAAATCACTAGCAATAAAACCCACCAAAATCCAAAAACGTAACACTAAATAGACCATGAAAAGGACACTTGCGTGGGATCTGAAACAAGAAGACAGAATGTTACGTTACTCAACATAAGCTGAAAACAAGCATGTAGAATAACTCAAACTTTCTCACTACTTTGAACATGTTTGAATGACTGCAGAAACTTTGTGAGTATTTCGGAATTGCAAGTAGATTTTAGCAAGTAGATGAATTCACAAATACGGAATCCATAGATAATGAGGATCAACTGTAGCTTTAAATTTGATTGAATCCTAGTTAGATATTTTAGTGGCCCAAGGATCTTGAGATGAGGTCTGTTTCTTCTTTGTTAAAGAAAAACAAACAAAAATATCCCAGCCCTTTAGGAGACTCAGACAGGATTGCTTGAGTTCAGGAGTTGGCGACCAGCCTGGGCAACAGAGCAATATATACAAAATAAAAATAAAAATCAGCCAGGTGTGGTGGTGTGCACCCCCTGAGTAGTCCCAACTACTCAGCAGTTTGAAGATGGAGGATTGCTTGAGCCTGGGAAGTTGGAGCTGTAATGAGCCAAGACTGTGCCACTGTACTCCAGCATGAGTGATGAAGTGAGAATCTGTCTCAATTTTTTTCTTTTAAAGGGGTGTTAAATTAGGTGTTGAAGACCTATTTTATCCCAAAATTGGAAGGATTTTTTCCTTGACTTAATTAAAAGAGTTGGAAGAAAATTGAAATAAAAATAATTCTGCCATCATGTGATTCACTTTTCCTTAGCACTGGAATTGTGTACCATCTACAATTTTTGAGTGCCCTTTTCAATTTCAAGAATGCCTTCAATCATCACAAGTATTACATACAAACATTTGGGAACTACCAAGGTTACAAATCCACATTTTGTGGAGCAATGTGCTAGAAATATGAAAGTCACCTAGATTTCTGGGTGCTCAGGTTTCCTCACAACATTATGGTAGGAAAACATTGTCCTGGTGTCTTGTCTATGAGGATGAGGCTAACTCTTTGGCAGTGACAACTCATTGCACTATTGAGCTTGCTTTGCATGCTGTTGTGGTTTCTGAGAGAAAATTCTCACTTATGAGATGTGCAGAAGACTGAAGGAAATCATGGGGGTTTGACTGGTTGACCCGTCTTCCCTACGTGTCTAAGGATTCTTTTGATACTTAAAAAAAAAAAGAAAAAAAGAAAAACAGCCAGAGAGGAAAGATGGCTCCCTTTTCAAATGCGCTTCAGAAATAAATTCAGTCCCTCATTTCCTTTTGCAGAGTTCAGGAGCCAAATCTGAACTCAGCAGAAGAAAGTCATCTTTTGCTATCAATTTATTTCCATGTTGTTGGGAAGGGATCTCCTCTGGGCCTGAGTCTCGTTTTTTGTTTTGGTTTTATGTCAGAGTCCAGACACAGGTTCTCCTTTCTTTGAGACAGATTTGTCCAAAACTGCTTTGTATTAGCACCTCGTGAAACACACATAGAAAACACTCATTCCATTTGTTTGTGGAGTATGAATGAATCAGAAAATGAGATTTGAAGTTCTAGTCATCATAAACAGAGCCAAGCACACTTATTGACTTTCTATGATGAGCATTGCTGATGTGTGAAAAACAGAATTAACTAAGGTTTTTAAAACAATAGATTCTTGGTTGTGATTTCCCAAGGCTCTAAGCAAATCATTTAGCTTTTTAACTGTGAACTTGGCCAGTCCACATTTATTTATTTTATGTATTTTTATTGTTTAATTTATGAGATTTTATTATGTTTCTCTGAGAGTTTTTTTATTTTATGAAAAGGTTTTAATAGAGGTGAACACACAGCAAGTGCACACACAGTGAGGTGTGGCTATCATAGAAAACACTGTGAGTGATTAAAAAATACATGCTACTTTCACCCTTCACCCAGTAACAGAAGGGTCTAAGCCACCTTCTCCTCGGCCCACTCCTCAAACTCTCTCTCCTCCTCTGTGTGGTGTCTTGGTACTGTTAATACTCAGACACCAGGTCCTTCATGTTGCTCTCAGCCTCAGTGAACTCCATGTCATGCATGCCCTTGCCTGAGTACTAGTGCAGGAAGGCCTTGCACCTGAACTTGGCCGTGAACTGCTCCAAGATACACCTGAACAGCTCCTGGATGGCTGTGTTGTTACTGGTGAAAGTAACAGACATTTTTAGCTCAAGGGGTGGGATGTCACAGGCAGCTCTTTTCATATTGTGGGGGATCCAATGAGCAAAGTAGCTGCTTACTTGTTTTGGATGTGACACATTTGCTCATCCACCTCCCTCATGGACATGCAGTCACTAACAATGGCAGCTGCCATTAGGTAGCAGCCATGGCAGGGATCGCAGGCAGCCAACATGTTCTTGGCATTAAACATCTGCTTGTTGAGCTGAGTCAAGTGAGTTCGTTGTGAAGATATCCAGTTTTGCAAAGGTATTTTGGTCCTGCCAATTATTGCGTGTCACCAAGATAAATGACGTACTCAGTTTCTTTGCTTCTCATTTTTGTATTTGTAAAACAAGAGTAATAATACCCACTTAAGAGAACTGTTGAGAGTATTAAATGATGCTGTTCAGGTATAGCGAGAGCACAGGGCAACTAGGAAATTACTGAGTCTATAGAAATTTTTTTTTTAATCTAAGCCTCAGATTTCTTATTAATAAGAGAAATTTTAACATGTAGAGGGAAGTGGTATAACAGAATGGTGAGGAAGAAGCGTTGGGAGATAGACGGGTCTGAGTTCCAGTTCCTCTTCTGCGACCTATTAGCCTTGTGAACTTGAGAAAACAAGATAACTACTATGCATCTCAGATGCCCCCTTTGTAAAATGATTAAAAAATAGACTTTCTGAGATGTTGTTATGAGGTTTAAAGTGTGTAAAGCACTTAGTGACTGAAACTATGTAAGGAATAAATAAATTCTAAGGTTTGTTTTGTTTATTATGTTTCTCTGAGGAATGTTGATAGCAGCCCGTCTTAATCATCCACATAAATACTGCATGTGTTGTGAACTCTTAGGAGCACAGGCGGTTACAACATGCTAGAACTTGGTTATCAAAGAGCCATAAACCCTTAGGGTTGGAAATGACCTTGGAGTTCATCTAGTCCACCTTCTGTCATGCACGGATGGCCATAAAGATATCCCAGATGAATATTTGCCTCGCCTCTGTTTCAATGCCTCCAATCACTCACTCTAGTGAGATACTCATCCAGTTGTCTTGCAGCTTCATTTGTTAAGAAGTACATAATTGAGGTGAATTTCATCTTCATACTTAAGTCTTGTATGACTTCACACATAAGTCATACAGGACTTACTTCCAGATGTAAGTCCTGGTTCTGCTACTAGAGACAGACAGAGCACCTGTGACACTCTTTAAAGACTTAAAAACTCTTGCCGTCTTTTGTGGCTGTTATGAGTTAGGGGCTAGGTCTTTTGCCAGAATCACATAGACTTGAATCCAGGTATCCTCACTCTCTGTGTGATGTCAGAAATATTAATGTCATTCATTAAACCTCAGTTTCATCAGTTTTACTACAGGGTAACACACATATGCACACACACATACATACACACAGAGGCACACACATTGATTCCCTCAGATACAGTGTGAGAATTAAATGACACGGTACACTCAAAGTTGCTAAGACACTACTTAACACAAAACAAGCATTCACTCATTGTAACCATATCTTAGCTATTGTAATAAAATGAAGCAAATTTTTTTCCTCTGGTCTTTTTTGCTCCTAATAATATATTTCCCTGATTTTGAGTTTTCTCATTTACTGCCTCAGTTTCTCTCCCCTGAATATATCCTCTAAAAGTATAATTAAGAATTCGTCTTTGTTTTTCAGACAATCTGATCAGTGCAGAACAGAACAGAACAGACATCTCCCTCCTTAAGCAGCCTAATGTCACCTTAACTTCATCAGAGTTACATCATGTCACAGATCGATACTGAGTTTACAGTCAACTAATTACCCGGGGCTTCTCTCTTTTTCTTTTTTTTTTATTATTTTTTATTATTATTATACTTTAAGTTCTAGGGTACATGTGCATAACGTGCAGGTTTGTTACATATGTATACTTGTGCCATGTTGCTGTGCTGCACCCATCAACTTGTCAGCACCCATCAACTCGTCATTTACATCAGGTATAACTCCCAATGCAATCCCTCCTCCCTCCCCCCTCCCCATGATAGGCCCCAGTGTGTGATGTTCCTCTTCCCGAGTCCAAGCGATCTCATTGTTCAGTTCCCACCTATGAGTGAGAACATGCGGTGTTGGGTTTTCTGTTCTTGCGATAGTTTGCTGAGAATGATGGTTTCCAGCTGCATCCATGTTCCTACAAACGACACAAACTCATCCTTTTTTATGGCTGCATAGTATTCCATGGTGTATATGTGCCACATTTTCTTAATGCAGTCTGTCACTGATGGACATTTGGGTTGATTCCAAGTCTTTGCTATTGTGAATAGTGCCACAATAAACATACGTGTACATATGTCTTTATAGCAGCATGATTTATAATCCTTTGGGTATATACCCAGTAATGGCATGGCTGGGTCATATGGTACATCTAGTTCTAGATCCTTGAGGAATCGCCATACTGTTTTCCATAATGGTTGAACTAGTTTACAATCCCACCAACAGTGTAAAAGTGTTCCTATTTCTCCACATCCTCTCCAGCACCTGTTGTTTCCTGTCTTTTTCAAAAAGTGGGCAAAGGATATGAACAGACATTTCTCAAAAGAAGACATTCATACAGCCATCAGACACATGAAAAAATGCTCATCATCACTGGTCATCAGAGAAATGCAAATCAAAACCACAATGAGATACCATCTCACACCAGTTAGAATGGCGATCATTAAAAAGTCTCTCTTTTTTTTTAACTTTCACTGCCAACAACATTTCACCAATTCAACAGGATGTAGAAACAAAGACCAGGAGAGATGGCTTTCCTTTCCTTTTCTAAGGTTATGTCAAGGTTTGGCCAAGGTTTCAGGCCCAGAAGGCAGGTCTTCCAACTCCCAGGACATCGTTTTTTGAAAACAACTGTACTGTTTCTCATACTGCACTTCCACATAGATTGTTTGACAGCTTTAAATTCCTTTGCTTTTATCTCACCTCTGGAACCAAGAGTTATTCTCAGTGTGAGAAGAGGGATATATTTGAGGAGTACGAATATGGGCCAGGCTGTCAGGTAGTGGTTCATCTCTTCCTGAGGCGGGCGGCTTTCACAAGGGTGATTCCAGTGACCTAGTGTTTCTACTTTCGCATCAGTGACTCTCACTGACTCTGGGGCCCCTAGACCTGGGAAGATCACAAGCGCTTTTACCTTAGAAGCCCCAAGGGGTGGAGGCACCAGAGAGCGAGACTTCTGATCATGCCTCTTTCCACCCTGATACTCCTCAGAAGACCCTCAATCCAAGACCTCGGAATGCCTCCATTGCCTCTGCTTTCTCCCTCCATAAGCAACCCTCCCCTAAGCAAAGCATCGCTGTCTTCCCCTCCAGATTGCCTAGCAGCTGCTCCCGATAAGTACCCAAGTGGTTGAGCTTCTGCAGGAAATGAAGCACAGCCAGCGGCGGGCTGTGGCTACTGGAGAAAGATACAGGCGTTCAAAAAGTCCTTCGGTGGAAACTCAGAGGGAGAATTTTGAAGTTCAGCTGTGGAGGGTAGGAAAATAAGACACGAAGAACACAGAACAGATACAAGGAGCATAATACCAGATAACTATAGAGTAATTTCAAAATATTCTGATGATCATATTTTTTAAAAGCACAGATTTGTGGATTCCATTCCTAGTAACTAATTTAATCCACTGTATAGCTGAGTCATTGAGTGCAAATGTACAGTTAATCAGTTTCCTCAGTTTGTAGCATACTCTCATAGAATTGGTTCATGCAAGACTGCTCTCTAGTTTTATTATAGTAGATTATTTGCTTTTGTTTTATTCCTCTATATGCCTTCTCTCCACTTCCATTCTTTATGCACGACACCACACCCTGCTCCAGGCATCCACTTTAATGTACTTGATATATGTGTTTGGTACGAAAAATATTTAAGTTCTTTGTATTTCTAACACGGAATGAAACTGCAAGTTGTCACACATATCCTTACAACACACACACACACACACACCCCTGCACACACAATCACTGAAAAGCAACACGTTCTTGGACCCATTGGAGAACTGAGGTTGCCAGGCAAGCCAATCTCTTAACTTGAAAATATAGGTAAATACAGAAAATATTCATATTTGAAGAAAAGGTACTAGAAACCTTTAAATAGTAATTTTGATTAATTTTTGAAGGTAGAATGTAGACCAGTATAAAACTGAAAATTTTCTATGGCCTCAGACTTAGTACATTCCTCACACATTCATATGTTTTACGTGTAGGAACCCCACCAGGTTCTCATGCCAAGGAAAGAGAAAGATCCACCAGTGACTGTTGCAAGAAATGGGGAAGTGAAATGGTTCTTCATAACACGTGAATAGGGCTCCATCAAATGGCACTGGATAATACTGATAGGGAAGCAGGACACAGACTCTCTCTGAAGAGGAGTCATTAGAGAAGTCTAAAGTTGACAAGAGAGACAAAAGAAAAATAAGAGAAGAATTTGAAGCTTCTGTCACATAAAGCTACACCAAGCATTAAACACAGTTCAATTCATAGCAAGAGTAGCATAAAACCAAACATTAAACCAGATTTATCTCAGTCACTATTACACAACATATGATGTCTAACTTTCAACAAAAAATTAAGAGACCTTCTAAAAACAAGACAAACAAACAAACAAACAAACAAAAAACCCACACAGTCTGAAGAGACAAAGTAAGCATCAGAAGAAGATTCAGATATGATACAGCAGTTTGAAATATTTAAAAAAAGTATTATGGCTAGGTGCAGAGGCTCACACCTGTAATCCCAGCACTTTGGGAGGCTGAGGCGGACAGATCACGAGGTCAGGAGATCAAGACCATCCTGGCTAACACTGTGAAACCCCATCTCTATTAAAAAACAAAAAAAAATTAGCCAGGCATGGTGGCACGCTCCTGTAGTTCCAGCTACTCAGGAGGCTGAGTCAAGATAATCACTTAAACCTGAGAGAGGGAAGTTGCAGTGAGCCAAGACTGTGCCATTGTACTCCAGCCCAGGCAACAGAGTGAGACTCCATCTAAAAAAAAAAAAAGGATTTAAAATAACTACGTTTAACATGCTAAGTGTTCTAATAGAAAAAGTAGACAACATGATAAAACAGATGGGTAATTTCTATCATTTAAATATGTCCCTCAAAATTCACGTTGGAAATGTAATTTCTAATGCAACAGTATGAAAGGTGTGACCTTAAGTGGGGCATGCAGGCTATAAGGGATTCTCCCTCATGAATGGATTAGTGCAACTATTAAAAGGACTGTTAGGAGAGAGTTCTCTGTCTCCTGCTCTTCTACCATGTGAAGAACAGTGTTTCTCCCCTCTGGAGCAGGCAGCATTCAAGGCACAATCTTGGAAGTGGAGACTAGATTCTTACCAAACACCAGACGCCTGCACCTTGATCTTGGGTTTTCCAGTATACAGAACTATAAGATAAAAAAAAAATTATCTGCTTTTTAATGAATTATCCAATCTCAGTTTCTGTTATAGTAGCACAAAACAGGCTGTCAGAATTAGTAACAGGAGTATCATGTTGCTCTAATAAATACCTAAAAATGTGGAAGAAGCTTTTGAAATGGGTAATGGTAGAAGCTGGAAAAGTTTTGAAGTGAATGCTGTAAAAACCCTGTATTGCCATGAATGGGGCATTAAGCATACTTCTGGTGAGGACTCAGAAAAAGAGGAATTGTAGAAAGAGCCCAAGTCTTAGAGAAGATTATCTAAGTGGTTGTGAACAGTATCTCAGTAGAAATATGTACAGTAAAGGGTGTTCTGATGAGGTCTCAGGTGGAAATGAGGAATATCTTCATGGAAACTGGAAGAAAGGCCATTTCTGCCATAAGATGGCAAAAAACCTTGTTTGAAAGGTGTCCATGGCCTAAGACTTCACAGAAGGCAGAACTTAAGAGCAATGAACTAAGATATTTGGCAGAAGAAATCTTGAAGCAGTAAAACATTCAGGGTGCTTTGTGGCTTCTCTTAACTACTTATAGTAAAATGTAAAATGTGAGAGAAATTTAAAGATGAAATTTATAATTAAAAGAATGCAGGGTGTAAAGATTTGGAAAACTCAATCTACCCATGTAAAGATACAAAATTTTGTTTAAGAGAGAAAACTGAGGATGTGGCCAAGCAACCATTTGATAAGGAGATTAGTATAAATAGAATGAAGCCAGGTGCTATTCATCCAGACAATGGGAGAATAACCTTGAAGTCATTTTGGAGATAATCAATAATGTCCCTCCCATCACAGCATCAGAGTACTAGGACACTCAGAGCAAAATGGTCTCAAGGAATGGGATCAGGATGCCTGTGAGACCTCAGGTATTTGCTGCCCAAAACCACTCTGCGTCTAAGCGCCCCACATTTTGAAGTGTTCTTTGGCTTCCCCAACTATGGCTTAAGTACGCCCAGCTGTGGCTACAACTTTGGCGGGCACATGCAGTGAGTCTTGGCAGTGTCCACATGGTGCTAACTCCACATTGGGTGCAAGAGCTGTGTGAAATGGCTACCTCCACCCAGATTCTAAAGAATGGTTCAGAGAAACCCCAGTAGGGTAATGCCCAGTCGAACTGTGGGGTTGGAGCCACCGAAGAAAGTCCTCACTAAGACAATGCCTACAGAAGCCATGGAAATGTGGCTGTTCCCAAAACCCCAGAGCTACCAGCACATAGTACCAGCCTGGGAAAGCTGCAGGGACTCATCTGCAGCCTATGAGAGCTGTATGAGCTCTGCCTAACTAAGCCATGTAATCAGAGCTGCCCACTGCCTTGTGGAACCAGCACCTACTCCAGTGTGCTCAATAATTGGGACACAGGGTCAAAGAATATTACTATCCAGGAATAAGATTTAATGTTGTTTGCACTATTAGGTTTTAGACTTATTTGGGAACAGTTACCTCTTCTTTCTTTCCTGTTTCTCCCTTTTAGAATAGGAATGCCATGTTATCCCTGTACCACCATTGACTTTTGGAAGTACGTAATATGATTTCCCAGGTTCACAGCTGGAGAAAAAAATCTCAGAATAAATTGTTCCTTGAGTCTCACCCATATCTGATTTAGAAGAGACTTTGGAAATGGACTTTTTATTTAATATTAGAATGAGTTAAGACTTTGGGAGCTATTAGGATGGAATGTGTATATTTGTTTATGAGAAAGACATGAATTTGATTGGAGGAGAAGGGAATGGACAGAATATGGTTTGAACATGTCTCCCAAAACTCATGCACTGAAAATTAAATCCCCAGAGCAACAGTATTGAGAGCTATGACTCTCTGGGAAGTAGAAGCATTTAGGACATGAGGGTTCTCCCTCATGAATAGATTAATGGCACTATAACAGTGGCTTGTGAAATGGTTTCTCTCTTTTCTGTTTTTCTGCTACATGAGGAACAGTGCTCCTTCCCTCTGCAGGAATGAACACTTGAGGTGCTATCTTGGAAGCAGATGCCAGTGCCTTGAACTTGGACTTCCCAGCCTCCAGAAGTGTAAGAGAATAAATTTCTATAACTTATAAATTACTCGGTCTTAATTATTCTGTTATAGCAGCATAAAGTGAACTAGGACAGTAATGTGAGCATAAAGAAAGAAACTCTAAGAAAGAATCCAATGGAAATGCTAGCAACCTAAAACACTATAATGCAATAAAGAATGCCTTTATTGGACTTATCATTATACTGGGTGTGTCTGAGAAAAACAGCAAGTTTGAAAATGTGTCAGTAGGAATTTACCTAACTGAAATAAAGAAAATGAGAGAAAAACAACAGCAAACAAACCAAATAAAATATTCAAGAACTATGTCACAATTTCATAAAGTGTAACATAGTTATAATTGAAATATCAGAGGAGAAGAAAGAAAGAAGCAGAAGGGAAACTTGAAGAAATAATGACTGTGAATTTTTCTAAATTAATGAGAGACAGCAAACCAGAAGTTCAGAAATCTCTTTTTCTAATCAAGCAAGATAAACACCAGTCATCATCATCTATACATAGGCATATCATATGCAAACTGTAGATAACAAAAGACAAAGTCTTGAAATAAGTCAGATTTGAGGAACTGGGGGAATTTGCTTATAAATGAAATAATAGTTACACCTATCATCAGGAGACATGCAAATAAAAAGAATGTGGTGATATATTTAAAATATTGAAAGAAAAAAAAGAGCATCAACCTAGAATTCTACACTGAGTGACATCATCCTTTAAAAGCTAAGAGAGGAAATCAAAATTTCTTCAGCCAAAAACTGAGGGAATTTTTCATCAGTAAACCTGATTTTCCAGATATATTACAAGAGTTCTTCAGGAAAAAGAAAAAGCATATTGGTCATAAACTTGGATTTACATTAACAAAAGTTTGGATATTGGGAAAAAGTTTTATGAAGGTAAAATAAAATCTTGTATTTTTATTATTAATTGGCCAAAACAATAGCTATTTATTTAAATTAATAATAGTAATAATATATTAAGTATAATATATAAATAGGGGAAATAAATAACAGCAATGGCATGATGTATAGGTGGAAAGAATTTGAAATACTCTGTTAAAAAAAATACACTATAGGCCTGGCCCAGTGGCTTATGCCTATAATCCCAGCACTTTGGGATGCCGAGGCAGACAGATCACCTGAGGTCAGAAGTTCGAGACCAGCCTGACCAATGTGGTATAACCCCATCTCTACTAAAAATACAAAAATTAGCCGGATTTGGTGGCACACACCTGTAATCCCAGCTACTTAGGAGGCTGAGGCAAGAGAATCGCTTGAACCTGGGAGGTGGAGTTTGCAGTAAGCCAAGATTGCGCCACTGCACTCCAGTCTGGGTGACAAAATGAGACTCCATCTCAAAAACAAAACAAAACAAAACAAAAAAACACTATATGTGATGTGGTATGATGTTATCTGAATATAGATTTAGACTAGAGAAAGTTTAATTTGCAAATTCTAGAAAAACTACTATTTTCTAAAGAAGTATAATCCATATATTAACAGAGCAGAAAAAATGGAATAATATAAAATTCTCAATAAAAACCAAGGAGGCAATAAAAAAGGAGAGGGCCAAGAAAACCTCAACAAATAAAAAACTCTTACTGACACTATAAATGAATTTAACTATGTCGCTAATCAGCTTTAATATGAACGATATAATTACACCAATTAATTAGCTTCTTGGTGTAGATTTCAAAACAAGATCCAACTATATGTTGTCTACAAGAAACTGAAAAAATCAAGACTCAGGCTTATAGTAAAAGGATGGAGAACAATATGGAGACTAACACTAATCAAAGAAAGAGTAGTTATATTAATTTTATACAAAGCAGATTTAAAAGCACAATAAGAAATATTATCACAGTTAAGGATGAGGATTACTTAAATTTGGGAAATTTGGTCAATTCCTCCAAAAGACATAATAATTCTAAACATGTATGCACCTAACAGCAGAGTCGAGTGTATGTAGGAGTCAAAAGATAAAAGGCAAAAACTGTTAGAAGTAAGGAGTAAGAGTCATATCCACTATTATAATTTAAAAATTCAACAGCGTTTTTATTTTTAGTAATTGGTAGATAAATCAAGCAGAAAATTAGTAAGGATGTAGTTTACCTGGACAGCTAAATCAACTTGATCTTATTGACAATTCTAGAAAAATCATGATAAAAACTTTTTGGCAAACTAATAACAGAGGCAAGATTCTTCAACTTGAAAAACAATGTCTACAAAACAAACAAACAACAACAACAACAACAAAACCCACTATTGCTTTATGCTTAGAAGCTGGACACTTCTCTCCGAAAATGAGGAATGAGTCAAGGATGTTCTTTCTCAGCACTCGTATTCAATATCATACTGCAGTTCCTAACAGTGCAATACTTAAGGAAATGATAAAAATTATATGAAGATTAGGAATGTACAAATAAAACTGTTCTTGCTTAGAAATAATGTGATTGTCTACATAGAAATTCCCCCAAGAATTGACAAAAACAACAGCAACAACAACATTCCTGGCTCTAATTAGTGAATATAGTAAGGTTGCAGGAAAAGGGTAATGTATAGAAATCAATTGATTTCCTATATACCAGGAATGGACAAGTGAAATTGGAAATACCACCACCACTGCATACACAGAAAAACTTTATAAATCCAACAAATCTATAAACTGATTAAACAAGTTAAAGAAGATGTAAATAAATGGAGAAATGTTCGGTGTTCATGAACAGAATAGCTCAATGTTATTGTGATGTAAGTGCATCTCAGTTTGATCTACAGAGTCATTGCATTCTCAATCAACATCTCAATAAGCCATTTTATAAGTATTAACAAACTTATTCTAAAATTATACAGAAAGACAAAGGCCCTAGAATATCCAACACGATATTGATCAAGAATAAATTTAAAGAACCCATATACTGAACTTTAAGGCTTATACAACTTAAGTAACTAAGAAAGCACGGTGTTCATGAAAAAAAAAAAAAATCTCCATAGGTCAATGGAATAGAATATATTGCCCAGAAATTGATTTATACAAATGAAGTCAACTGACCTTTAACAAAGACACACAAAAAAAAATTTAGTGAAGAAAATATGCTTTTTACAACAAGTTATGCTGGAATAAATGACATTCACATGCCAGTAAATAAATCAATATCTGATAAAGCAGTTCTGTCCACAATCTTTAAAAAAAAAAAAACACTTAAAACTCAACCCAAACAAATTGAGATAGAAAGTCAAAACAACAGTGAGATGCTCCTTTATAGCCCAAGGTTGGAAAGAAGTATAGATGGATGTGACTATTAATGTGTTTCTTTTGAGGAGTGATAAAAATGTTCTAGAATTAGACAGTGCTGATGGTTGTACAATTCCTTGAATGTACTAACAAATGCCGAATTGTATATTTTAAATTCATTAATTGTATGGTATATGAACCATATCTCAATAAAACTGTTTTATTTTATTTTTTAAATTTTGTAATGTTTGTTTTAGATTCAAGGGTGCATGTGCTGGTTTGTTTTATAGGTAAACTTGTGTCTTGGGAGTGCTTCATCCCTGAGATGCAGGATTAGTTCAACATATGTAAATCAATAAATGTGATTCATCACATAAACAGAGCTAAAGACAAAAAGCACATGATTATCTCAATAGATGTAAGAAAGGCTTTTAATAAAATTCAACATTTCTTCATGTTAAAAACTCTCAACAAACTAGGTATTGAAGGAACATACTTCAAAATAATAAGAGCTATCTATAACAAACCCACAGCCAACATTACACTTAATGGGGAAAAGTTAGAAGTACTTCCCTTGAAAACTGACACAAGACAAAGAGGCCCTGTCTCACCACTCATATTCAATGTAGTATTGGAAGTCCTGGACAGAACCATGAGGCAAAAGAAAGAATTAAAGGTCATCCAAATAGGAAGAGAAGAAGTCAAACTATCCTTGTTGGCAGACTACATGATTATATATCTAGAAAACCTCATAGTCTCAGCCCAAATGCTCCTTCAGCTGTTAAACAACTTCAGTAAAATTTCAGCATACAAAATCAAGGTACAGAAATCACTAGCATTCCTATACAGCAACAACAGCCAAGCCAAGAGCCAAAGCAGGAATACAATTCCATTCATAATTTCCACACACACAAAAATTAAAATGCCTGGGAATACAGCTAACTGAGGTAGGTAAAAGATCTCTACAGAAAGAATGACAAAACACTGCTGAAAGAATCAGAGATGACACAAACAAATGGAAAACCATCCCATACTCATAGATAGAAAGAATCAATATTATTTAAATGGCCATACTACCCAAAGCAATTTATACATTCAATGCTTTTCCTACCAGACTACCATGACAGTCTTCACAGAACTAGAAAAACCTATTTTAAAATTCATATGGAACAAAAAAAAACCTAAATAGCCAAAGAAATCCTAAGCAAAAAGAACAAAGCTGGGGGCATCACATTACCTGACTTCAAGCTATACTACTGGGTTATCGTAATCAGAAGAGCATGGTACTGGTACAAAAACAGACACGTAGACCAATGGGACAGAATAGAGAGCCCAGAAAGAATGTTACACACCTACAACCACCTGATATTTGACAAAACTGGCAAAAATAAGCGATGGGGAAAGGACTTCATATTCAATAAAATGTGCTGGGATAACTGACTAGCCATATACAGAAGATTCAAACTGGCCCCCTTCCTTACACCATATACAAAAATCAACCCAAGATGGATTAAAAACTTAAATGTAAAACCCAAAACTATAAAAATCCTGGAAGACAACCTAGGCAATGCCATCCTGGACATAGGAATGGGTAAAGATTTTATGATAAATACACCAAAAGCAATTACAACAAATGCAAAAACTGACAAATGGAATCTAATTAAACTTAAGACTTTCTGCATAGCAAAATAAACTACCAATAGAGTTAACAGACAACCTACAGAATGGGAGAAGATATTTGTAAACTAGGCATCTGACAAAAGTCTAATATTCAGCATCTATAAGGAAGTAAAATTTTCAAGAAAAAAAGCTGGATTTAGAGAAAAATGAAGTTTGTTTTTAAGCTTTCACAATTGTGTCTATCATTGTAGACAATGTTTTTTTTGTTGTTGTTGTTATTGTCTACATCATAATCAGGTTTATTCTGACTGATACACCAATATACCCAAGAATGAAATCCTTGGGTGAAAGAACATGAGTAAATCATTTCAATAAGTATTATGAAACATCTGCCCCATGTTACATTCCCCCACAGTGGTGCATAAAGGTTTTTCACTCTAAATTCTTACCACCATTTAACATTGTCTCATTTTATGACTCTTGAATATCTGATATGTGTAAAGAAGAATCTCATTATTGTTTTATATCATTTTTAAAGTTCACAACTAGGTTAAGCATATTTTAATATACTTTAGACATTTGAGTTTTAGTTTCTCTAAAATAACAATGCTATTTACCCATTTATCAAATGAGTTTACCTTGTTATAACTTAGTGATTTTAAGTATAATCTTAATGTTTATAAGTTGTATTTTTAGAGACTTAAAAATAACTATTTTAAAATGATTTTGTCAATTTTATTGTGCTTTCCATTTTTATTGAGATATAATGATGAGTAAACATTGTATATTCTTAAGGTGTAAAGTGTGTTGTTTTGATATATGTATACATTGTGAAATGATTACCACAATTATCACATTCATCACCTCATGTAATTATTGTGTGTGTGTGTGTGTGTGTGTGTGTGTGTGTGTGGTGAGAACACTTAAGATCTATTCTCAGCAAATTTCAAGGACATAAAATATTATTTTTTAATTCCACATCAGTGAGATGATACAGTATTTCTCTTTGGCTTATTTCATTTAGCGTAATGTACTATGGGTTCATCCACATTGTCACACCTGCAGGAATTCCTTCTTTTTATTATGGCTGAATAATATTTATATATGAGTAACATTCACACACATATATTATATTTATATTTATGTATATTATATATATTTATATATATTAGAGAGAGAAAGAGAGTCTCATTTTCTTCATTCATCCATTGACAGACACTTGAGCTATTTCCATATCTTGGCTACTGTAGATAAGGCTGCAATGAATACAGGAGTGAGATATCTCTTTGAGATACTGGTACTTTGGATATCTAATCAGAAGTAAAAATCTTTGATTATACAGTACTTTTATTTTCAGTTTCGTGAGGGACCTCCAGGCTGTCTTTCATAAAGCTTTGACTAATTTAAAATTCTGCCAACAGTGTGCAAAGGTTACCTTTTCTCCATTTCCTCTCCAACACTTGTTAGTATATGATTTTAAAATAATCCCCTTTCTACCATGTGTAAGGTGATATCTTATTGTTTTTATCTGTAATTCTCCAATGATCAGTGAAGTTGAACATCTTTGTGTATTCTTATTGGCCATTTGTATGTGTTTAAAAGCACATAACTATTTGCTTCCTTTGCCCATTTTATTAATATAATTGGATTGCTTGATTTTGTTGCTATTGAGTTGTATGAACTCCTTATATATTTTATATACTAGCCCCCTATCAGATATACAATTTGCAAATATTTTCTTCCATTCCATAAATTGCCTTTTCATCTTATTATTTCCTTTGCTATGCAGAAACTTGTAAATTTGATGTAGTCCCATTTGTTTATTTTTGCTTCTGTTGTCTTCATTTTTGAAGACATGTTCATACAACTGACAAGATTAATGCCAAGATCTCTATGTTTTCTTCTAGGAGTTTTATGACTTTAGTCTTACTTTTAAATATTTAATTCTTTTTGAGTTTATTTTTCGTGTATGGTTAAGAGAAGGGTCCAATTTTATTATTTTGCATGTGGATATCCAGTTTTCCCAATATCACTTATTGAAGAGACTATGATCTCCCCATTGTGTATTGTTAGCATCTCTTCAAAGATTAGTTCACTTTATAAGTTTAAGTTTATTTCTAGACTCTGTTCTTCTGTCGCATTGCACCATGTGTCTGCTTTTATGCTAGCACTACACTGTTTTGATTACTATATCTTAATATACTTTGAAATTAGGAAATGTGATGCCTCCAGCTTTGTTTATCTTTCTAAAGATTGCTTTAGCTATTGGGATTTTTTGTGGCAACATAAAAAGTTAGGAATTTTTCCCTATTTACATAAAAAATCATTGAAATTTTGATAGAAATTGCATTGAATCTGCAGATCCTTTTGGGTAGTGTGGACATTTTAACAATATTAATTCTTTCAATCCATAAACACTGTTCATAAATCGTTCCATTTATTTGTGTCTTCTTCAAGTTGTTTCATCAATATTTTAAAAGCTTCAGTCTATAAATTTCTCACTTCCTAAATTAAATCTATTTCTAAGTGTTTTTTATGCTACTATAAAGGTAATTTTCTTAATTTATTTTTCAGATACATTATTCCTAGCATATAGAAGCACAACTGATTTTTTATGTTGATTTTGTATCTTACAACTTTACTGTATTTGTTTACTAGTTCTAACAATTTTTTCATGGTGTATTTATGATTTTCTTAATAAAAGCTCATGTCATGGCCAGGTGTGGTGGCTCATGCCTATAACTCCAGCATTTTGGGAGGCCAAGGTGGGAGGATCTCTTGAAGCCAGAAGTTCAAGGCCACCCTGGGCATGATAGCAAGACCCTGTTTCTACAAAAAAGTACAAAAATTAACTAGACATGGTGGTGCATGCCTGTAGTCTCACCTACTCAGGAGGCTGAGGTGGGAGGATTGCTTGAACCCAGGTGATCAAGGCTGCCATGAGCCAAGATTGCACCACTGCATTCCAGCCGGGGTGACAGAGAAAGACCCCTGGATCATGTCATCTGCAGAGTCTACTTTATTTTTTCCTCTCTTGTTTGGGCAACTCTTATCATTTTTTCTTGCCTAAAAGTTGTGGCTAGAACTTCTAGTACTGTGCTGAATAGAAATGGTCAGAATAGGTATTGTTGTCTTGTTCCTGATTTTACATAAAAAGATTTCAGTTTTTTACCATACAGTATAATGTTACCTGTGGGCTTGTCATATATGACCCTTATTTTGTTGAGGACAATTCCCTCCATAATGAATTTGTTGAGAGTTTTTATTATAAAATGATGTTGAATTTTATTAAATGTGTCTTCTCCATTGATTGAGATGATCATAGGATCTTTTTGTCTTTCATTCTGTTAATGTGGTATATCACACTTACTGATACGTATAAATTGACTATTCTTGCATCTCAGAGATGAATACTTATTTTAATGTGCTATTGTATTTGATTTGCTAGTATTTTGTTACAAATTTTCACATCTATGTTCAGCTTATAGTTTTCATGTAGTATTCTTGTCTGGCTTTGGTATCAGAGTAACGCTGGCCTCATAAGATTGTTTGGAAATGACTCCACCTCTTGTTTTTAATTTTGAGAAAGTATAGGATCCCCTAGTTCCTACACATTTTTCACTATACTATGTGAGAAATACAGAGTGCCTTAAGCCAGCTGCATATTTTCCCTGTGGATTGAACCAAAACTGAGGCCTTGAAAATTCCAAGGCACTGATAATCTTGTTTAACTTTTTGCTTTAAACACTGAAAGATCAACCATGTTGTTAAACACCTAGGAGTTAGCCCTGCCTCCCCAGCCACATTCCATAAACCCTCAAATAAACTTCATAATTGGACTTCTTTGTTGAAGACAAACTTAATTAAGAGAGAGCATTCTCTATCTCATTGACCATCAAAAGGACGTGCTGTAGCCCCCTTTGTACATAAGTTCCCTTAATAAATACTTTGGGCTGATCCCTCTAGCATTTACTGATTGTTTCTTTGCAATGCCAGCAAGCCCTATCATGGGATGGTTGGAAATAGTTCTTTGTGGGGACTTTCCCTCCACCACTTCTGGGGTAAACCCTGCACAGGTTTAGCTGAACAGAGCAGAAGGATTGGTGGTAATTATTTTGTTTAATGTTTGGTACAAATTCATCTGTGAAGTAATCTGGTTTTGGACTTTTATTTGTAGGAAAATTTTTTGATTACTGATTTCATCTCCTTTACTATAACTGGTCTCTTCATATTTTCTGTTTATTTATGATTGCATTGTAGGTTGGAAGTTTCCAGAAATTTTTCCATTTCTTCAAAGATATCCAATTTGTCAGCATATACTTTTTTATTGTAGTTCCTTATAATCTTTCATATTTCTGGGTTATCAATTGCAAGGTCTCTTATTTTTTATTTTATTTACTTCAGTCTTCTCTCCTTTATTCTAAGCCTATTAACGGGTTGTCAATTTTGTTTAACTTTTCAAAAAACAACTCAATTTTATTAATCGTTTCTATTGTTTTTCCGGTCTCAACTTCTAATCAGCTACACTATATCTTTTGATTGGGAAGACAAGTCGGGCTGTGCCTGGTGGCTCACCCCTGTAATCTGAGCACTTTGGGAGGCTGAAGCAGGTGAATCTCTTGAAGTCAGGAGTTCAAGACCAGCCTGGCCAACTCGGTGAAATCCTGTCGCTACTAAAAATACAAAAATTAACCAGACATGGTGGCAGGCACCTGTAATCCCAGCTACTGAGGAGGCTGAGTCAGGAGAAGCACTTCAGCCCAGGAGGCCGAGGGTGTAGTAAGCTGAGATCAGGCCACTGCACTCCAGTCTTGGCAACAGAGTGGGACTCCGTCTCAAAAAAAAAAAAAAAAAAAAAAAGAAAAGAAAAGAAAAGAAAAGGGAAGACAAGTCCAATTACATTCAATGTTATTGTTGATAAGTAAAAATTTACTACTGCCATTATATTTGCTTTCTGGTTGTTTTGTGGTCTTACTTTCCTTCTTTCCTTCCTTCCTGTGAAGATGATTTTTTCTGATGGCATGTTTTAATTATTTGCTTTTTTTTTTTTTTTTGAGATGGTGTCTCGCTCTGTCGCCCAGTGTGGAGTGGAGTGGCGTAATCTCAGCTTACTGCAAGCTCCGCCTCCCGGGTTCACGCCATTCTCCTGCCTCAGCCTCCCGAGTAGCTGGGATTACAGGCGCCCGCCACCACGCTCGGCTAAAGTTTTTTGTATTTTTAGTAGAGTCGGGGTTTCACCGTGTTAGCCAGGATGGTCTCAATCTCCTGACCTTGTGATCCACCCGCCTCGGCCTCTGAAAGTGCCGAGTTTACAGGCGTGAGCCACCATAATTATTTGCTTTTTATTTTTTGTGTATCTGTTGTAGATTTTTTTATTTGAGGCTATCATGAGGTTTGCAAATAAAATATTATAACCTATTATTTTCAACTGATGATAGCACTGACTGCAAAAGCAAACTAACAAACAAGAGAAAACTAAGAACTCTACACTTTAACTCCATCTTCACCACTTTTAAATTGTTTGTTGTTTGTATTTACATCTTATTATACTTCCTGTCTTGAAAAGGCGTGGTAGTTATTTTTGATAGGTTCATCTTTGAATCTTTCTACTCAAGATGTGAGTAGTTTACATACAATTACAGTATTACAATATTCTGTGTTTATGTTCTTACTAGTACCCATAAGTTTTGTACCTTCAGATGATATCTTATTGAATATTAACATCCTTTTTCTTTCAGATTAAATAACTGTCTTTAGAATTTCTAATAGGACAGGTCTGTTGTTGGCAAAATCCCTCAGCTTTGGTTTGTCTGGGAAGACTTTATTTCTCCTTCATGTTTCAAGGGTATTTTTGCTGGATATACTATTCTAGAATAAAAGATCTTTTCTCTCTTCAGCACTTTAAATATGTCATGCTGCTCTCTCAGCATTAGAAGACTGCTGGCAAATATTGAAGTTCCTTTCTATGCTATTTGTTTATTTTCTATTGTTGATTTTAGGGTCTTTTCTTTATCCTTGACCTTTGGGAGTTGATTATTAAATGTCTTGAGGTAGTAGTATTTGGATTAAATCTGCTTGGTGTTCTCTAACTTTCTTGTACTTGAATATTGATATATTTCTCTAGGTTTGAGAAATTATCTGTTATTATCCTTTTGAATGACCTTTCTATCCCAATGTCTCTCTACCTCCTCTTTAAGGCAACGACACTTAGACTTTCTCTTTTGAGTCTATTTTTCTGGTTCTTGTAGGCATGCTTTATTCTTTTGTAATCTTTTTCCTTGCATCTCTTCTGACTGTGTTTTCAAATAGCCTGTCTTCAAGCTCACTAATTCTTTCTTCTTAATCAATTCTGCTTTGGAGAGACTCTGATGCATTCTTCAGTATGTCACATTCATTTTTCAGCTCCAGAATTTCTGCTTGATTTTTTGAAATAATTCCAATTTCTTTGTTAAATTTGTCTGATAGGATCTGAAATTCCTTATTTGCATTATCATGAATTTAGATGAGCTTTCTCAAAATGGTTACTTTGAATTATTGGTCTGGAAGGTCTCATATCTCTATCATTGCAGGATTATTCACTGGTGACTTATTTAGTTTGTTTGGTGAGGTCCTGTTTTCCTGAATGGCCTTGATGCTTATGGATGTTCATCAATGTCTGAGCATTAAAGAATTAGGTATTTATTGTAGCATTCACAGTCTATGCTTGTTGCTACTCATCCTTCGGAAGGTTTTCTAAGTATTCAAAGGGAACTGAGTATTGTGATCTAAAACTTTGGTCACTGCAGCCATATCTGCATTACAGGGCACCCCAAGCCCAGTAACACTGTAACTTCTGCCAACTTGTAAAGGTACTACTACCTTGGTGGTCTTAGATAACATCTAGGAGAGTTCCTTGGATCACCAGGCAGAGACTCTTATTCTCTTCTATTACTTTTTCTCAAACAAACAAGGGCTCTATCTCCATGCTGAGCTGTTTGGAGCTGGAGGACAGGTAACACAAGCACCCTTGTGGTCACAACTACTGAGACTGGGCTGCGTCAGACCTAAAGCCAGTATAGTACTGGGTCTCACCCAAACTCTATTGTGACCACTGCCTGGCTACTGTTGATGTGCATTCAAGGCCTAAGGACTCTTTGCTCAGCAGGTGGTAAATCCAGCCAGACTTGTTTCCTTCCCTTTAGGATGGTGAGTTCTTCTCCTGGTCTGGGAGGCAGGGTCTGGAGTCAGGAATCTACTTGGTGCTCTCTCCTACTGCAGCTGACCTGGCATCCAAGCTGTAAAACAAAGTTCCTCTCAATCTTTCCTCTGCTTTCCTCAAGGATAAGGAGTCTCTCACTATGGCCACTACAGCTGGGAATGTGCTGGGTCATGCTGAAGCCAGCACAGCATAGTCTCACCCAAAGTCCATGGCAAAAATTGTCTGGCTACTGCTGGTGTTTATTCAAGGCCAAAGGGCTTTTTAGTCAGTGGTGATAAATCCTGTCAGAACTGGGTCCTTCCTTTCAAGAAGGTGGGTTCACTTCTGCCTTAGCATGTGTCTAGAAATGTCATCTAGGAGCTAGATCCTTGAATGTGGGACTTAGGACTCTGACTGATGTCCTGTTCTACTATGGCTGAGCTGGTATCCACATTGCAAGAGAAAGTCTTCTTTATTCTTCCCTGTCCTCCAGCAGAAAAAAGAAGTCTCTCCCAGCGCTGTGAGCTGCACTGCTTGGGGTTGTGGGAGGGATGGCACAAGCATTCTCCTGGCCACCTTAGCTGGTATCTCACTAGGTCTCATACACGCCAAGCCTGCTGGCTCTGAGCACAGCAAAGTACTGGGATTTGCCTGGGAATTTTAGTCTTTGTGGCCTAGATTGCCTTTCAGGTGTATTTAGGACCCCAGATTGCTTTAGCCCATGGTAGTGCAGCTAGCCAGAACTCAGGTTCTGACTGCTGGGAGGGACATTTCCCCTCTGGCTAGGGTTAGCTTAATGCTACCTCAGTGGGGACCAGTTGAATTCTGCCCAGTACAGCTTTCCACTGTGACAGGCAATATCTAGTTCCAATGCAAAGCCCCACAGTCACTATGCTGTCCCTCTCTCAAGCACATAGATTCTCTCTCCATGCCATGTGGCTGTTGCCAGCAGATGAGGGAGTGTTGATGTTGGCAATCCAAGACTGTCTTTTCTACCTAACTTAATGCCTCTTTTCTTGATAGGATGCTAAAATCAGGTACTGTGACCACTCACTTGATTTTTAGTTCTTACAGAGGTGCTTTCTTGTATGAATAGTTGTTCAATTTGGTGTTCCAACAGAGGGTGCAATCACTGGAGGATTCTATTTGGCTCTTTTGCTCTGTGGTGTTCCTTCATCTGTTTCATTTATGCTCTGATTGTTGGTATTTCCTTCTTTCTGTTAAATTTAGGCATAGTTTTCCTTTATCTAGTTTCTTGAATTATAAAGTTAGGTTATTTATTTGCAATCTTTTATTTTTCTTTATATGGATGTTTATAAATATAAGCTTCCCTTGCTTTTGTTGCATCCTATAAGTTTTGATACATTGTGTTTCCATATTGTTTGCTTCAAACTATTTTTAATTCCCTTTTGATTTCATCTTTGACCTATTGGTTGTCAAGAGTGTGTTTAATTTCCATATATTTTCATAATTTATCAATTGGTTTGTTTGTGTCCCATAAGTCCCATAGTCTTTCTTCACTCTTTTTGTTCTTTTTTCTTCCTCTGACTGAATAATTCTAAAAAACTTGTATTCACATTTTCAGATTCTTTCATTTGATCAAGCCTGCTATTGAAGCTTGCTATTGCATTTTTAATTTTATTCATTCATTCTTCAGTTTCAGGATTTCTAATTGGTTCTTATTCATGATTTCTCTTTGCTGAATTTCTATTTTTCTTTTTTTTCTCTCTTTTTTATTATACTTTAAGTTCTAGGATACATGTGCACAATGTGCAGGTTTGTTACATATATATACATGTGCCATGTTGGTGTGCTGCACCCATTAACTCATCATTTACATTAGGTATATCTCCTAATGCTATCCCTCCCCCCTCCCCCCACCACACCACAGGCCCCAGTGTATGATGTTCCCCACCCTGTGTCCAAGTGTTCTCATAGTTCAATTCCCACCTATGAGTCAGAACATGTGGTGTTTGGTTTTCCATCCTTGCGATAGTTTGCTCAGAATGATGTTTTCCAGATTCATCCATATCCCAACAAAGGACATGAACTCATCCTTTTTATGGCTGCACAGTATTCCATAGTGTATATGTGCCACATTTTCTTAATCCAGTCTATCATTGATGGACATTTGGGTTTGTTCCAAGTCTTTGCTATTGTGAATAGTGTCGCAATAAACATACGTGTGCATGTGTCTTTAGAGCAGCATGGGTATATACCCAGTAAAGGGATGGCTGGGTCAAATGGTATTTCTAGTTCTAGATCCTTGAAGAATCGCCACACTCTCTTCCACAATGGTTGAACTAGTTTACAATCCCACCGACAGTGTAAAAGTGTTCCTATTTCTCCACATCCTCTCCAGCCCCTGTTGTTTCCTGACTTTTTAATGGTAGCTGTTCTGACTGGTGTTAGATGGTATCTCATTGTGGTTTTGATTTGCATTTCTCCGATGGCCAGTGATGATGAGCATTTTTTCATGTGTCTGTTGGCTGCATAAATGTATTCTTTTGAGAAGTGACTGTTCATTTCCTTTACCCACTTTTTGATGGGGTTGATTTTTTCTTGTAAATTTGTTTAAGTTCTCTGTAGATTCTGGATATTAGCCCTTTGTCAGATGGGTAGACTGTAATAATTTTCTCCCATTCTGTAGGTCGCCTGTTCACTCTGATGGTAGTTTCTTTTGCTGTGCAGAAGCTCTTTAGTTTAATTAGATCCCATTTGTCAATTTTGGCTTCTGCTGCCATTGCTTTTGGTGTTTTAGTCATGAAGTCCTTGCCCATAGCTATGTCCTGAATGGTATTTCCTAGGTTTTCTTCCAGGGTTTCTATGGTTTTAGGTCTAACATTTAAGTCTTTAATCCATCTTGAATTAATTTTTGTATAAGGTGTAAGGAAGGGATCCAGTTTCAGCTTTCTACATATGGCTAGCCAGTTTTCTCAGCACCATTTATTAAATAGGGAATCCTTTCCCCATTTCTTGTTTTTGTCAGGTTCGTCAAAGATCAGTTGGCTGTAGATGTGTGGTGCTATTTCTGAGGCCTCTGTTCTGTTCCATTAGTCTATATATCTGTTTTGGTACTAGTACCATGCTGTTTTGTT
Organism: Macaca fascicularis; assembly: GCF_037993035.2. Classification (NCBI taxonomy): domain Eukaryota; kingdom Metazoa; phylum Chordata; class Mammalia; order Primates; family Cercopithecidae; genus Macaca; species Macaca fascicularis. The sequence goes on from NC_088389.1 coordinate 39,262,186, forward strand.
TACTGTACCCTTGTAGTGTAGTTTAAAGTCAGGTAGCAGCTTTGTTCTTTTTGCTTAGGATAGTCTTAGCAGTGTGTGCTCTTTTTTTTGGTTCCATATGAACTTTAAAGCAGCTTTTTCCAATTCTGTGAAGAAAATCATTGGTAGCTTGATGGGGATGGCATTGAATCTATAAATTACCTTGGGCAGTATGGCCATTTTCAATATATTGATTCTTCCTATCCATGAACATGGAATGTTCTTCCATTTGTTTGTGTCCTCTTTTATTTTGTTGAGCAATGGTTTGTAGTTCTCCTTAAAGAGGTCCTTCACATCCCTTGTAAGTTGGATTGCTAGGTATTTTATTCTCTTCGAAGCAATTCTGAATGGGAGTTCACTCATGATTTGGCTCTCTGTTTGTCTGTTATTGGTGTATAAGAATGCTTGTGATTTTTTCACATTGATTTTGCATCCTGAGACTTTGCTGAAGTTGCTTATCAGCTTAAGGAGATTTTGGGCAGAGACGATGGGGTTTTCTAAATATACAGTCATGTCAACTGCAAACAGGGACAATTTGACTTCCTGTCTTCTTAATTGAATACCTTTTATTTCTTTCTCTTGCCTGATTGCCCTGGCCAGAACTTCCAACACTATGTTGAATAGGAGTGGTGAGAGAGGGCATCCCTGTCTTGTGCCAGTTTTCAGATGGAAGGTTTCCAGTTTTTGCCCATTCAGTATGATATTGGCTGTGGGTTTGTCATAAATAGCTCTTATTATTTTGAGATATGTCCCATCAATACCTAATTTATTGAGAGTTTTTAGCATGAAGCGCTGCTAAATTTTGTCAAAGGCCTTTTCTGCAACTACTGAGATAATCATGTGGTTTTATCTTTGGTTCTGTTTATATGATGGATTACATTTATTTATTTGAGTATGTTGAATCAGCCTTACATCCCAGGGATGAAGCCAACTTGATCGTGGTGGATAAGCTTTATGATGTGCTGCTGGATTTGGTTTGCCGGTATTTTATTGAGGATTTTTGCATCGATGTTCATCAGGGATAATGGTCTAAAATTCTCTTTTTTTTGCTGGGTTTCTGCTAGGCTTTGGTATCAGGATGATGCTGGCCTCATAAAATGAGTAAGGGAGGATTCCTTCTTTTCTATTGATTAGAATAGTTTCAGAAGGAATGGTACCAGCTCCTCTTTGTATCTCTGTCTACCAGCTGTGAATCTGTCTGATACTGGACTCTTTTTTGGTTGTTACGCTATTAATTATTTCCTCGATTTCAGAGCCTGTTATTGGTCTATTCAGGGATTCAACTTCTTGCTGGTTTAGTGTTGGGAGGGTGCATGTGTCCAGGAATTTATCAATTTCTTCTAGACTTTCTAGTTTTTTTGTGTGTAGAGGTGTTTATAGTATTCTCTGATGGTAGTTTGTATTTCTGTGGGATTGGTGGTGATATCCCCTTTATCATTTGTTATTGTGTCTATTTGATTCTTCTGTCTTTTCTTCTTTATTAGTCTTGCTAACAGTCTGTCAATTTTGTTGATCTTTTCAAAAAAACAGCTCCTGGATTCATTGATTTTTTGAAAGGATTTTTGTGTCTCTATCTCCTTCAGTTCTGCTCTGATCTTAGTTATTTCTTGTCTTCTGTTAGCTTTTGAATGTGTTTGCTCTTGCTTCTCTATTTCTTTTAATTGTGATATTAGGGTGCCAATTTTAGATCTTTCCTGCTTTCTCTTGTGGGCATTTAGTGCTATAAATTTCTCTCTACACACTGCTTTAAATGTATCCCAGAGATTCTGGTACATTGTGTCTTTGTTCCATTGGTTTCAAAGAACATCTTTATTTATGCCTTCATTTCATTATGTACCCAGTAGTCATTCAGGAGCAGGTTGTTCAGTTTCCATGTAGTTGAGCAGTTTTGAGTGAGTTTCTTATTCCTGAGTTCTAGTTTGATTGCACTGTGGTCTGAGAGAAAGTTTGTTATAATTTCTGTTCTTGTACATTTGCTGAGGAGTGCTTTACTTCCAACTATGTGGTCAATTTTGGAGTAAGTGTGATGTGGTGCTGAGAAGAATGTATATTCTGTTGATTTGGGGTGGAGTTCTGCAGATGTCTATTACGTCCCCTTGGTCCAGAGCTGAGTTCAATTCCTGGATATCCTTGTTAGCTTTCTGTCTTGTTGATCTGTCTAATGTTTGACAGTGGGGTGTTAAAGTCTCCCATTATTATCGTGTGGGAGTCTAAGTCTCTTTGTAGGTCTCCAAGGACTTGCTTTATGAATATGGGTGCTCCTGTTTCAGTGCATATATATTTAGGATACTTAGCTCTTCTTGTTGAGTTGATCCCTTTACGATTATGTAATGGCCTTCTTTGTCTCTTTTGATTATTGTCAGTTTAAAATCTGTTTTATCAGAGACTAGGATTGCTACACCTGCTTTTTTTGTTTTCCATTTGCTTGGTAGATCTTCCTCCATCGTTTTATTTTGAGCCTATGTGTGTCTCTGCATGTGAGATGGGTCTCCTGAATACAGCACACTGATGGGTCTTGACTCTTTATCCAGTTTGCCAGTCTGTTTCTTTCAATTGGAGCATTTAGCCCATTTACATTTAAGGTTAATATTGTTATGTGTGAATTTGATCCTGTCATTATGTTAGCTGATTATTTTGCTCATTAGTTGATGCAGTTTCTTCCTAGCACGATGGTCTTTACAATATGGCATGCTTTTACAGTGGCTGGTACTGGTTTTTCCTTTCCATGTTTAATGCTTATTTCAGGAGCTCTTGTAAGGCAGGCCTGATGATGACAAAATCTCTCAGCATTTGCTTGTCTGTAAAGGATTTTTATTTCTCCTTCACTTATGAAGCTTAATTTGGCCGGATATGAAATTCTGGGTTGAAAATTCTTTTCTTTAGGAATGTTGAATATTGGCCCCCACTCTCTTCTGGCTTGTAGAGTTTCTGCTGAGAGATCCACTGTTAGTCTGATGGGCTTTCCTTTGTGGGTAACCCGACCTTTCTCTCTGGCTGCCCTTAACATTTTTTCCTTCATTTCAACCTTGATGAATCTGACAATTATGTGTCTTGGAGTTGCTCTTATTGAGGAGTATCCTGAATTTGAATGTTTGCCTGCCTTGCTAGGTTGGGGAAGTTCTCCTGGATAATATCCTGAAGAGTGTTTTCCAACTTGGTTCCATTCTCCCTGTCACTTTCAGTTACACCAATCAGACATAGATTTGGTCTTTTCACATAGTCCCATATTTCTTGGAGGCTTTGTTCATTTCTTTTTACTCTTTTTTCTCTAAACTTCTCTTCTCACTTCATTTCACTCATTTGATCTTTAATCACTGATACCCTCTCCTCCAGTTGATCTAATCGGCTACTGAAGCTTGTGCTTGCATCACGTAGTTCTCATGCCATGGTTTTCATCTCCATCAGGTCATTTAAGGTCTCCTCTATGCTGTTTGTTCTAGTCAGTCATTTGTCTAACCTTTTTTCAAGGTTTTTATCTTCTTTGCAATGGATTTGAACATCCTACTTTAGGTCGGAGAAGTTTGTTATTACTGATCATCTGAAGGCTTCTTCTCTCAACTGATCAAAGTCATTGTCCGTCCAGCTTTGTTTCATGCTGGCGAGGAGCTGTGCTCTTTTGGAGGAGAAGAGGCACTCTGATTTTTAGAATTTTCAGCTTTTCTGCTCTGGTTTCTCCCCATCTTTGTGGTTTTATTTACCTTTGGTCTTTGATGATGTTGGTGTACAGATGGGGTTTTGGTGTGGATGTCCTGCTTGTTGGTTTTCCTTCTCACAGTCAGAACCAGCTGCAGGTTTGTTGGAGTTTGCTGGAGGTCCACTCCAGACCCTGTTTTCCCGGATATCACCAGCAGAGGCTGCAGAACAGCAAATATTGCAGAACAACAAACGTTGCCATCTGATCCTTCCTCTGGAAGCTTCGCGTCAGAGGGGCACCTGGCTGTATGAGGTGTCAGTCGGCCCCTACTGGGAGGTGTCTCCCAGTTAGGCTACTCGTGGATCAGGGACCCACTTGAGGAGGCAGTTTGTCCATTTTCAGATCTCAGACTTTGTCCTGGGAGAACCATTACTCTCTTCAAAGCTGTCAGACAGGGACGTTTAAGTCTGTAGAAATTTCTGCTGCCTTTTGTTCAGCTATGCTCTGCCCCCAGAGGTGGAGTCTACAGAGGCAGGCAGGCCTCCTTGAGCTGCAAAGGGCTCCACCCAGTTCGAGCTTGCTGGCCGCTTTGTTTACCTACTCAAGCCTCAGCAATGGTGGGCACCCCTCTCCCAGTCTCGCTGCGGCCTTGCAGTTCAGTCTCAGATTGCTGTGCTAACAGTGAGTGGGACTCTGTGGGCATGAGACCCTCCAAGCCAGGCATGGGATATAATCTCCTGGTGTGCCATTTGCTAAGACCACTGGAAAAGAGCAGTATTAGGGTGGGAGTGTCCTGATTTTCCGGGCACCATCTGTCATGGCTTCCCTTGGCTAGGAAAGGGAATTTCCCAACTGCTTGTGATTCCAGGGTGAGGCAATGCCCCGCCCTGCTTCAGCTCACATTCCGTGGGCTGCACCCACTGTCCGACTAGCCCCAGTGAGATGAACCTGATACTTCAGTTGGAAATGCAGAAATCAGCTGTCTTCTGCGTTATGCACACCGGCAGCTGTAGACTGGAGCTGTTCCTATTTGGCCATCTTGGAACCTCCCCTGAATTTCTACTTTTCTTCATGCATTGCTTTTCTTATTTTGTTGAATTGTCTATCTGCATTTTCTTGCATCTTGCTGAGTTTGCTTAACATAATTTTTTTGAATTCCTTTTTATAAAATTCATAGATCTCCATTACTTCATGTTCATTTATTGGATAATTACTGATAATTATTATTCTTTTGGTGATGTCATATTCTCTTGTTTTTTCTTGTTTCCTGTGCTCTTGTGTTTATGTTTGTGCATTTAATGGAGCAGTTACTTTTTTCAGAACTTACAGGCTGACTTCAGTGGGAAAAGACTCTCAGCTGCTGATGATTGCAAGGTCACAGGTTGGGTGCAATGCAGTGACTCTGGTTTAGCATGGGAAGCAGCAGTGTAGTCTCCAGGAAGCTCCAGGACACAAACTTTTAGAGTGGCTGTGCATCTGGGCTCATGAACTTAAGGAAATACTGTGACACCTACATCCTTGGGAGCAGATCTACTCATTGAGGTGTGGGCCTGCACAGAACACACAGAGAGCTAGAGTCTATGAATCTGTGGCATGCTTCAGAAATTTGTGCTGGAGAAATAGGCTGCAGCTGTGGCTTGAATGCTAAAGGTCCCTGGAAAGGTGGGGTGCCATATCAGCTTAATTCCAGGGGTACAGAATGCCCTGGCAGCAAAGCCCCAGAAATTTTGGCCCAAGGCAAAAACCCAGGTCCCAAGATGTAGGATGCAGCAATAAATTGAGCCCTAGGAATATTGCTTTTGGGCAGCAGCTTGACCATGGAGACATAGAGCAACAGCAACACAGACTCAAAGATGGTGTGGTAGGTACTATGGCATCCTAGGCCCCACACTCAAAGATGGTGTGGTACTATGGTAACACGGGCCCAGAAATGGTGAAGTGCAGTGGCTACTCAGGTAAAGTTGCGATGCAAAACATAGAATTGTCTCCTTCTCTGGGACAAGTGGACAGTGTGAACTCCGTCTGCGCAGCTTTTTCAGTTGGGCTTAGCATTGATAAAGACTGTAGAGATCCCCAGTGGTGAAGGCTCCAGGTATTGTGTCAGTGGGGTCCTCTTGCTCACCTTTGTCCCATGGGGGAAATATCCCTCTGAGGTGTTCCTTCTTAGCACCATGCTGCTCTTGCTGGGGGATGAGGTGATTCAGGCAAAGTGTTTTCTATCCCTTTCTATGGGGTCTTCCTTAGTTTCTATGCTACCCAGAGTTTCTGCTACTTTTTGCATTACTCCGGAGTTATTCCATAGCTATTTCCATTGATATTTATTTCTTCACTTGTTGTTGTTTTTTGTTTGTGATTTAGAGGAAGATGAGTGTTGGGACTGCCTAGTCCATCATCTTGCTGACATCAGTTTTCCTGTGAGATTGATGTTGGATTATTATATTTCACCATTGCAGATACCATATGCTAAAATACAGTTCATTCTAGCCTTGTGTGTGGTGTCCATTTGAACAAAAATCTGTTCTTTTGATATTTAAAAATCCATACTTTTCCCATAACCTTATAGTTTATAAATCTGGGGTCATAATTAAGAAAATCTCTTTACCACAGGGTTATAATTCTCTAATGTTGGAACCTATTGACTTAGTGGTATTTTTTTTTTTTCATTTATATATGAGCTGCCAATCCATCCTCAGTAGGGCAGAGTTTTAACATTATTTTTCCCTATATAGTGATTCAGTTCTCCCAGCACCATCTAGTAAATAATTCGTCCTTTCCTCACTAATATATAGGACTATCTTCATCATATACTAAGTTGCCAGTTACAAATGAGTCAGATTTTAAGATCTTTATACTCCTTTTTCCTCATTAGTTTATAGGACTATCTTCACGATATACTGTTGCCACTTATAAATGTTTCACTTTTTAAGATCTTTATACTCTTATCAAGAATCTGCATTTTTTCACTCTAGTCTGTCCATTGCTATTTAAATATATTACTTTTTATTACTATGACTTTTTCATATGTCCGTGGCTGATAGAAACAATTTTTCTTCTTTGCTTTTAGTTTGCAAATTAAATTAGGTCTTTGTGAAAATTTTATTTTTCTATGTCACATTTTAGAAAACTTGTCAAAATCTTCAAAAATGTTGAAGGAAATGTTAAATTCCCAGGTGTTTCAAGATTTGAAAAAAACAATTCTGCAATGCCACTCAACATTTATTTAGCACTTTGAAAATTGGAGTAACATGTGAGGAACACTTGCCATGGGCTAAACACTGTTCCAGATAATTTACATAATTTATTACATGCGTTTCTCATAGAAACTCCATGATAACTTCATGTGAGCAGCACTATTTTAAAGGACATGCAGAAAGTTAAACTACTTTGCCAAGGTCACTTTCTTAGTGAGCATCAAACTTGGTATTCAATCCAGTCAGTTTAATTCCAGCGTAAGTTCTTAGCCATCGAATATCTTTTTCAGGTAATTAAACATTAATTGAACCTTGCAACCCTGTAGAGTAGGTTCTGCTTTCTTCAGGAAATTCATTGTGAACATGTTCACACTTTCTGTGTCCCTGATGGAAGTTATAGCTTTTTTTCTTGGAACTCTCATGACGCTTTGTCCACGTTGCTCTCTGGTGCAGCAATGGTGGAAAATTTCTTTGGGGCCAGCAGTTCACAGAGGAAAGATTTGAAATTTCCCCTTTCATAACAGCTTTGGGGTAAATAGAATACATAACAGAAAACACCCTCAGGGCTGGACACAGTGGCTCATGCCTGTAGTCCCAGCACTTTGGGAGGCCAAAGCAGATGGATCACCTGAGGTCAGGAGTTTAAGACCATTCTGGCCAACATGGTGAAACCCTATCTCTACAAAAAATACAAAAAATTAGCTGGTGGGTGCCTGTAATCCCAGCTACTGGGGAGGCTGAGGCAAGAGAATCAATTGAATCCTGGAGGCAGAGGTTGCAATGAGCCAAGATCACACCCCTGCACTCCAGCCTGGGCATCAAGAGCAAAACCCTGTCTCAAAAATAAAGAAAAAGAAGAAGAAAGGAAACACCCTCAAGTTGGCTTGGCTCTGCTTGAGCTTGATACAGATTCAGTGGCAAGAATTTTAATGTTTAAATTTTATTGGTTATAAGGACACACAAAAAAAAGAAGAAATGCTTGCCCCAAACAAAACAGTTTATTTATCTTTAGGAATTCGATTTTTGTTAGTTATGGATATATTTCTCTGTGTCCTATTATTAGCTGCACTGAGGACAACCCCATAACTGCCTAAATTGTGTGCAAATGGGGATATTGTCATTGCCTTCAATTTCTCTTCCCTTTTCTCTGTGAGGCTACATTACATGCTTTGGGCTGGCAGAAATAGTTATTGACATGCTCATGAAATATAAGTTGGTCTTGTTTTTATAACAACAAATGTCAAAAAAGTATTCAATTACTTTCACTAAGCTCTGAAAGGACAAAAAATTAGAGTAAGTGACTAAAGTTAGGACACATAAAGTCTTTGGTGATCACATTTCAGCAGCACACCAATTCATAAGTTAGCTCTTAACATAATAGACCATATGTTTAATTAGGTCTAGGTCTTACCTCCCTCATAGACTGTGAGCTGCATCTGGGCCTGTTGAGGTTTGTCTCCATGTTGCACATAATCAGCAAACTTAAATTCCACCTTCCTGACATCTCAATAAGAATATAAAATGTGGCAGGGCGCGGTGGCTCAAGCCTGTAATCCCAGCACTTTGGGAGGCTGAGGTGGGTGGATCACGAGGTCGGGAGTTCAAGACCAGCCTGGTCAAGATGGTGAAGCCCCATCTCTAATAAAAACACAAAAATTTGCTGGGCGTGGTGGTGGGCGCCTGCAATCCGAGCTACTCAGGATTCTGAGGCAGAGAATTGCTTGAACCCAGGAGCAGAGGTTGCAGTGAGCCGAGATGGTGCCACTGCACTCCAGCCTAGGTTACAGAGCCAGACTCCATCTCAATAAATAAATAAATAAATAAAGAAATAAATAAAGAAATAAAGAATATAAAATCCGGGAGATAATGTTCACAATAAAATGTTAAATGAAGCAAGCAGAATGTACATTTGTAATTACTGGAGGTTTCTAATTATATGTGTGTGTGTGTGTGTGTGTGTGTATTTCTTTATATATACACACATTTCTAAACATATGAATAATGATATGGAAAAAATTTAGGTAGAAATACATCAAAATGAAATGGTGACTAACTCTGGATGTTGGAGTTATAAGTTATTTCAACTTATTTTATTACTCTCTTTTTATTGACAAATTTTTTTTATTGAACATTAAAGTAGAAATGACTGACTGTTGACCAAAATACATTATTCCCATTTCATAGTGTAGAGCTTTGCTAAGAAAAAGCTACTAAGTAGACACTATGTTTCCCAGGCCCCTTTGCATCTGGGTAGGGCCTTGTGATCCCATGCTTGCCTTATAGGATGTGAGAGAATGGGAGACGTGTAATTGAAAAAGCAACTGTACCTTCTCTATCTACTTTTTCCCTCAGAGGGGACTCTGAGATCCTAAAAGTTCACAAAGCTACATGGTGGAAGGAACTTGGGTCCTCACGTTACCCCTTGAAAGCTGCCTGCTAAGTAGAACAGTTATATTTTTTTATTATCCAAGCAAAAATTAAGCTTTTGTTGTTAATCAAATTCCTTTGCCTGGTTTTCCCTAAGAACAGAGCTATAAAAAAAACTGTAGGCAGATAGGTTTTTAGGAATTTGTTCAGAGAGCCAGAGTGAGGGGTCAATGAAGCGAGTTAGAGATGGAGAAAAAGGGATAGTAAGGACACATTATTGAGTTGACCCTCACTGCAGACAGCTGGTGCACAATCCCACCAGGTCTTCTGAAGAGGCATATAAATTCATCTCAGAACAGTGTACCTGTGGAAGAGAAGGAGGGAGCATTTATACATCTGCTGTCATCTTCAAGTGGTTAAGAGCTGGTCCCTGGGGCACTGATTCTCTGGCTTCCAGGCTGCATATGATTGCACAGAGTATGTCATGAAAGTGTTCCTTGCCAATCAGTCAGAGATGTCCTAGGTCAGAATTATGGAGGTGCCTAATGCATGTCTGAGGTAAGGTCTTGCTATGTCATGTCTGAATTAGGCCATTTATGACTGACATGGCTGAAATAAGAGGTGAAGTTCAAAGGATTTGAAGTGGTATACAGGAAATATACAGAGTCACTGAAAATGTATAATTGGTTTATTACAGTATCTAGCCTTGCATTAATTAAAATAAGCACATATTACTCTTAGAATTATAAAAGTACACACACACATATTTATATACACATACTTGCTTGGTTTTGCAGAATATCTCAGTATTTTTATGAGATTTACTTCTTTTGATTCACTTTGAAAACGTAACTAACAAGTGAGCCGCAATGGGCATCTTTTCCTCCCTACCTATTCAACCACCAAAGCCAATCAATCCCATCTTTTAAGCAGTGATTGGAACTTCCCCTGCTGTCACATCTGTTGACTCTGCTTTAGTTGGGGCCTTCATAAGTGCACCCATGAATTATTGCTAGAGCTTCCAATCCTCCTATTCATTTTTTCATATCTAAAATTAAATTGAACTGTGGTAAATCCCTGCTTAAAACCTACTTCAAGGGCTCCCCATTGTCATAAAATTCAACCTCTTTATGTGGAATTCTACACACTTCATAATCCAGTCCCAACACAGATGTCTAACTTCATCTACTTCATGCCCTAGGCTACACCTGGCACTTGAGGAAGACAGTAGTAATTCTCTGGAAACCCCAGGACTTGTCATGCCACTCTGATTCTGAGCATGCCTCTCAATACTGGGAATGCTCTCCTTAATTATCCCCGCTAGGGCAGGGATTGGCCAACTGCAACCCCCAGACCAAATTCAGCTCATCACTCATGAGCTAAGGATGTTCTTTTTAAAATTATTTGTAAATGATTGAAAGAAATGTTTAAAAGGTAATATTTTGTGACACATGAATAATCATATAACATTTAAATTTCATTGTCCTTAATACAAAATTTCTCAGAATACATCCGTGCTTGCTTATTTGTTCACCTATTGTCTGTGACTTTCTTGGTGCCCTAATGCAGGGGCCCCCAACCCTCAGGCCAAGGACAGGTACAGGCCCATGGCCTGTTAGGAACCAGGCTGCCCAGCAGGAGGTGAGCCGCAGGTGAGCCAGCATTACCACTTGAGCTCTGCCTCCTGTCAGAGCAGTGAGGGGCATTCGATTCTCCTAGGAGCAGGGGGACGAACCCTACTGTGATCTGGGCATGAAAGGGAATCCAATTAATGCCTGATGATCTGAGATGGAACAGTTTCATGCCGAAACCAGCCCCATCTCTTGTCTGTGGAAACATTGGCTTCCACTAAACCAGTCTCTGGTGGCAAAAAGTTTGGGGACTGCACTGCTCTAAAGAGCTGAGTAGTTGTGACAGAGATCTGTAGCCTACAAAGCCCAAAGCATTTATTACCTGGCTTTTTACAGAAAACATGCACTGAGAAGTTCTACTCTTCCTTGTCAAACCTGCCCATGAGGAGCCATTCCAGATCTTTGTGTCCACAACATTTAGTTCTTACCTACAGAAACACACTTCCCCTAATTGCGAACCGTGCATGTACACATCTTCTCCCCAGCCCTGCCTCATCACCTTCTTGGAAGCCAAGATCACGTCTTATTTATCTCTGACTGTCTCCTGGCCACTAACTTAGTGCCAAATACCCAGTGGGACTCAGCCAATATGGTTGAATTTGTCCAGTTCTGAGCCCTGCTTCCAGACACCATGGCTTTTTTTTTTTTCTTTTTGGAAAGTAAGTGGTTAACAGCATGGGCTAGGGAGTTTCACTACCTGATTTCATTCTGGGCCTGGAACCTAAAGCTGTGCAGCCTTAGGCAAATTATTTTAACCTCTCTAAGCCTCCCTATCCTCATTGACCAACAAAGATATTGATAGCAACTATTTCATAAGCTTGTTGTGAGAATTACATGCAAATTACTGTTCAACGTGCTAAACACAGTGCGAGTGCATAGTACATTTCCAGTTAATATTAGCTATTATGATGATGTTTGTATAGTTCCTAAAGCTTAAATGAAATCCTGGGGTCTCCTGAGAGACATTGCTGACCAAACAATATCCCCTGCATGCACAGCTCTACGGCATTACTTGTTTTTCAGCTATTTTAATGCACACATTTGTTGTTAAATGAAATGATGTCTTTGTAGAGGCAAGGGAAAAGATCGACTTGAAAACACAGTCTTTTCATTTTATCTAAGAATCTCCCTCAATCTTGTTTTGCCTACATCTATCTTCTTCCCGCTGGGTTTGTTTTCCTTTTCTCTCAGTATTTCTTTCTGCTGGCTATGTCTCTCACTGCTTTCTCAACTAGTTTGATTACTTCATTTTGCTTTTTCATCCCTTTCAGCCTAACTTCCTTCCTCCCCACCTTGGGTGTCTTTCCTTTACTATATATAGATTTTACTTTTTCTCAGCTTTTCTTTCTTTTTTTTTCTCTCCCTTCACTTTGTGAAATTTTTGTATCTCCCCCCTTCTATTTACCCTCTCTTTCTCTCCCTCTCTCCTATGCGTTTTTACTTTCTACCTCTCATTTTATCTTATGAATCTTCCTTTATCTTCGAAATACAGGCTTTTCTATCTTTATTCTTTCCCTTCTTTCCATCCTATTTTCCTCTCATTTTGCTTTATTTCTGTCATCTCCTTATTATATTCCCTGGCTTTCCTTATTTCTTCTTCTTCCTTGTTTCTGCCTCCTCATGCCACCTACACTGGTTTCTCTCCCTGGGTCCTGTGTGGGGTAGAGCCTGCTCTGGCTTCCAGATGGCCAGTAGATCAACAAAAAGCTATTAGTCCCCTAGCAGAGGAAGAAGTCAAGCTGTTGAGATGCTTGGGGAGCATCTCAAGGCCAGGCAGAAAATGAAGTGGTCAGGAAGGAAGAGGAGGTGATGTTTAATGGAACAAAAATAAAATAGGTGAGAAAAAATGAGATGGAAAAACAGAGATTTACGACACAAGAGAATTTAGTTGGAATGAGACTGTCATCAGATCAGCTGGGGGAAGAGAATGGAAAAACAAGCTTGTTAAAGTGAATTCTTTGTCATAACCATGAGCTTTTTATACTCAACTTGCCTGCTTGGTTTCTCAACACTGTTTTGTTCTTTCACAGCCATTTTGTTTGATCCTTCTCTTCTCACCATACTTCACTATTTACCCAGCCCTGTCTGATTCCCATCTACTGACTGATTTTCTTGAGCACTTTTGAGTTCTAACCAAAAGGTTAGAAATAGATCTAGTATTATAAAAGTTAGAAGTGCAGATTCAGGATTCAGACAGGACATAGAACTGGGCTTCAAAAATCAGGCTGTTTTTGTTATGCAAGAATACCATGAAAATACTTGTATCTATTACTGGGCACAGGTCTTGGAACAGATTAACTTGAATCACAATGCTCTTTCTCCACTGCCAGTTTTGTGATCTTGGTAATTAGTTAACTTTTCTAATCCTATGCATTTTTATCACAGTGATAACAATACTTACTTTCACAGATAGGTTTGAGGTAATGAATAGATGAAATAATTGAGGGCAAGTGCCAGGGGCAGTGCCCAGCATACAGTCAAGATCTTTTAATGTTTACTGGCCCATTATTACCATGTTAATAAATAGACCCACCACTCCTTCATTATAAGTTGAGGCAAGGTTTTCTGGATTACCCTCCTGCTGCCACTCCAGATCAAATGCTCTTTGGTGCTGCACAGATCGCCACATTATTAGACTCACTTTCCTAGGTTGGTGCCCAGGAAACACCATGATTTGTTCAGCAGAAAGATTTGTGTTTTGGTAGACTTCAAAATTGTGTTAAACCTCACCCACCCATCCATTTCCATACCTTCCCCTTCTTCTTGGTTTCTTCTAGGGGAAGGACAAAGGAAAGGTTGAACCATCTTCCAAGAGACCCAGAATACCCCATGAATTCACCACTCCCAGCTTAAATAGCTATCCAGAATTTAACAGACATTAAACACAACTCCCCCCTTCCACCCCCCTGGATGATTTTAGCTCCCGGTGAGAATCTCATCATAAAAACCATTTCTTTCCATCTCTCTCCTTTCCATCACCAACTCCACCATCCCCACAGCCCACCCTTTGGAAACGTTCTTTACAACCACCCTGTGCTTTTAAACCTGGTATTAGGAGGGTACAACCTAGCTGGAAATTTTCAAAGGTAATTTCACTGAGTCTTCCTGCATGCTTCATTTCAATACAAAGGGGCAGCAGCTTGTAAACCAAAGGGACAGAGCAAGGTTTACTGCACACCTTGCCGAACTTGGATGTTGCAGGTGACTCTCAGCAAGTCCCTCTGTTGTACATTACCTCAGTTTCCTTGACAGCACAATGCCAAAGGATCTTTGCAGTTGGTCCTGGCTCCAGCATTACATGTTCAGAATTCCAAGCTCTATTCTGGTGAATTCAGATATCCAAAGAGCCTTTGTTTTTACTTCCTGTGTCCGTTACCTGGATACTAGTATATCTAAAAACTTCACCAGTTCTGTCCTGTTTCCCAACTTCAGGATATACAAATTTCAGAAACATGCATGTCCAAAGATGGCTATAGAGAAGAACCACTTTCCTGGGAAATGGTAGCAGCATTGTGTGACAGTGAGTCACACACAACTGGCTCTCTCCAATACCAAGCCACTGAATTTTAAAAATAAAGATGTTGGGTCCTGGCTTAGTGGCTCAGGCCTGTAATCTCAGCACTGTGGGAGGCCAAGGCAGGCTGATCACTTGAGGCCAGGAATTCAAGACCAGCCCGGCCAACATGGTGAAACCTGGTCTCTACAAAAATTAGCCAGGCATGGAAGTAGCCGCCTATAATCTCAGCTATGATGGGAGGCTGTGGCATGAGAATCACTTGAACTCAGGAGGCAGAGGTTGCAGCGAGCCGAGATTGTGTCACTGTACTCCAGCCTAGGGCACCGAGTAAGACTCTGTCAAAAAAAAAAAAAAATGTTGGGTGTACCGTTTCTTCACATTTCAACTGTAAAACAAATTCTGAAAAATGATTTTGCAGAGAAAAAATTAGGGATATGTAACTCGGTTATTTGTCCCTGCCCAAATCTCATATGTAAATATAACCCCCAGTGCTGGACATGGGGCCTGGTGGGAGGTGTTTGGATCATGAGGGTTGATCCCTCATGAATCACTTGGGCCGCCCCCTTGGTGGTAAGTGGGATCTCACTCTGCATTTTCATAAGTTCTGGTTGTTTAAAAGTGTATGGCATCTGTCCCTCTGCTCTTTCTCGCCTGCTCCTGCATTCACCATGTGACATGCCTGCTCCCACTTCGCCTTCCACCTTGAGTAAAAGCTGCCTGAGGCCTCCCCAGAAGCCAAGTGACATCAGTACCATGCTTGTACAGCCTGCAAAACTGTAAGCCATTTAAACCTCTTTTATTTCAAACTTATCCCTTCTCAGGTATTTCTTTATAGTAATGCTTGAACAGCCTAAGACAGATAAAGAGATGAGAAAGGGAGAAAGGAGTTTGGGTAATAACATTCTGACAAGTAACCAAGGTAATCCAATGCAGGCATGGGTCTCTCTTCAGTGTATACTTTATTCTGATTGCCTCTTTTAGCTAGGAATTGTAATTTCATCAGATGAGCTTCTCACATGTTGAAAAGTAGATACCTGTTGTAATGCTGACTGCATATCTCCAAATGAAACACTAGGCAATGAAAGGGAAAACATGGTTATAAACAAAGAGACTCAATTATAGCAAATAATTTTATGTCCTAGAAGGAAAAATATATTTAAGGTGATAAAGAGAAGCCAGAGAGGGGTGGTTAATAAAATTTAAGAAAAGAAAGAAATAGGAGAGGGATCTTACAAGGTAAAAATTGTGGTATAATAGAAAAGAGCATTGGATTGGGAATAAAGAGACATGGCATCTAATCGAAATGGCACAAACTACCTCATGATGCTGTGAGCCTCTATGAACCTCAGTAGACTCATGTGTGAAATAGGGAAACAAACAGCTTTTCCTATCCTTCCCATGATAAAAAGTTGCTGAGAGAATCAAATGAGATCAGAGCAATAGAGGTGCTTTGTTAACTGTACCCACCTAAGGGACATTTTTATTATAAAATGTTGAATTCATTCTAAGTTTATTAAGAGTGGTGCATCCCAGAGAGTCAGGCTCTCAGATTTTAAATGAAATCACAACCTGTGAATGAGTCTTCTTAATCTTCTTCATGTGACAGTCTTCCTTTTGCCTGAGCAAAAGACTCTGGAGGACTAAAAGTCACCAGGTTGGATGTGAACTAATGGAGAGACCTAAGGCACTCCCTCTGGTTTTCTCTGCTTGATGGGCATTGCTCAGGAGGAGACATGGGTTTGCTCTTCAGGCAATCCAAGGAATTGATCATTCTGCTTCTCTTCTGTGCTGGTCTAGAGCCTTTATTGATAAACAGAGACATGGCCTTTCCTCCCATCTGACAGTAGAAAAATTCTTTATAATACAGTCAGAGTGTGATAAATACCATTTGAAGTAATGTTCTCCAGTGACCTCACTTTACTGGGAGCCCCTGCCAACCATTTTTAATAATGTGACTATATACACATATTTCTCACTGCTGACTGAATTAAACAGAGATGCCTGATCAAAACTGGTCTAGTTATAGTTTCTTCCTGAGAGTTTGGGGTGGAGAGAGAGAGGGGGAGATAATTTTGGGTTATTAGAACTTAAATCCAGATTTTATGATGACATGGGTATCTTTCCCTTTCTTATTCTTTCTAAGTGGACTGAAAAAGTGAGGAAAGTTACTAGTCTGGGAGAAGATTAAACAGATCAAGATAAAATTAACGTGTTTTTTTTTTTTTACCTGAGTCCCAGTATCATGCTGTCTCAGTTGTATCTTTACTTCAAGGAAACATGACTCTCTTTTATGCTTATAATGAGGCTTCTTTTTCTTTGAGTTATTTAGAATTAGTTGCTGTGTCTTGAAGCCAAATATATAATTTATTCACAAATTCATATTGATTATATGTGAAGAGATCTGAGATTAGGAGTAAGCAGCAAGAGTTCTAGTCTTGACTCTCACGTAATATTTACAATATGTGTTAGGCCATTCTTGTATTTCTATAAACAAATACCTGAGACTGTGTAATTTACAAAGAACAGAAGTTTAACTGGGTTATGGTTTTGCAAGTTGTGCAAGCATGGCACAGGTATCTGCTCTGGTTCTCAGGAGGCTTCAGGGAGCTTTTACTTATGGCAGAAGCTGAAGCCACAGCAGGTATCTCACGTGGCAGAGCAGGAACAAGGGGTTGCAGGGAGGTGCCACACACTTTTAAATGACTGGACCATGTGAAAACTCACTTTGGTGAGGACAGCACCAAACTATAAGAGATCCTTCCCCATGACTCAAACTCCTCCCACCAGACCCCACCTCCAACACTGGGGATCACAATTTAACATGAGATTTGAGCAAGAGATATATCCAAACTATACCATTATACTCCCTGTACCCCCAAATCTCATCCTTCTCCCATTATAAAGTATAATCATACCTTCCTCCATAGTCTTAAATCATTCCAGAATTCGTTCAAAAGTCCAAAGTCTCATCTGAGACAAGGTAAATTCCTTCCACCTATGAGCCTGTAAAATCAAAAACAAGTTAGCTACTTCCCTGATGCATTGGTGGTACATGCATTGGGTAAACATTCCTGTGCCAAAAGGGAGAAATTGGCCACAAGAAAGGGGCTATAGGTCCCATGCAAGTTTGAATCCCAGGGTAGTCATTACATCTTAAAGCTCCAAAATAATCTCTTTTGACTTAATGTCCCACATGCAGGGTACACTGGTGCAAAGGGTGAGCTCTCAAGGCCTTGGGCAGCTCCACCCCTGTGGTTTTGCAGGGTTCAGCCCTTGCAGCTGCTCTCACAGGTGCCTAAAGATTTTTCCAAGCACAGGGTGCAAACTGCCAGTGGATCTACCATTTTGGGGTCTGGAGGAAAGTGGCCCCCTTCTCACAGCTCTACTAGGCAGTGCCCCAGTGATGACTCTGTGTCAGGGTTCCAAGCTCACATTTCTCCTCCAGACTACCCTAATAGAGGTTATCAGTGAGAGCCTGCATTTGCAGCAGGCTTCTGTTTGGGCACCCAGGGTTTCTCATACATCCTCTGATATCTAAGCAGAGGTTGACAAACTCCATTCACTCTTGCATTTTATGGACTGGCAGACTTAATATTACATGGAAGCTACCAAGACTTATGGTGGTTTGCCTTTTCCAAAGCAGCAGCCCTAGCTGTACTGGAGCCCTTTGAGACACAGATGAAGCTGAAGCTGCCTGGATGCAGGGAGCAGTGTCTCAAGGCTGTGCAGGACAGCACCACCCTGGCCCTGGTCCACAAAACCATTTAGTCCTCCTAGGCCTCCAGGCTTGTGATGGAAGGGAGTGCCTCAGATATCTTTGAAATGCCTTCAAGGCCTTTTTGCCATATATGTGGCTATCAGCACCTAGCTTTTGTATTGCATAAATCTTATAGTAAGTGGTTGCTCCACAGCCTGCAAGAATTCCTCTCCTGAAGAAGTTTTCTCTTTCTCTGCCATATGACAAGGCTGCAAAATTTCCAAACTTGTACACTCTTCTTTTCCCTTAAATATACCTTCCAACTTAAGTCATTTATTTGCTTCCACATCTGAGTGTATGTTGTCAGAAGCAGCCTTGCCACTTCTTAAATACTCTGCTCCTTAGAAATTTCTTCCATCACATACCATAAATCATCACTTTCAAGTTCAAATTTTCACAGATTCCCTAGGGCATAGGCAGAATGCAGCCAAGCTCTTTGCTAGTCAAGCTGTTTGCTAAGGCATAACAAGGGTGACCTTTACTCCAGTTCCCAGTAACTTTCTTATTTCTGTCTGAGATTTCATCAGCCTGACCTTCACTGTCCATATTATTATCAGTATTTTGGTCACAACCATTTAACCAGTCTCTAAGAGGTTCCAAGCTTCCCCTCATTTTCTTATCTTCTCCTGAACCTTCCAAACTCTTCCAGCTTCCCATTTTCCAGTTCCAAAATTGTTTCCACATTTTCAGGTATCTTTATAGCAATGTGCTACTCCTCAGTACTAATTTTCTGTATTAGGCCATTCTTGCATTACTACAGAGAAATGCCTGAGACTGGGCAATTTATAAAAAAAAGAGATGTCATTGGCTCATGGTTCTGCAAGCTGTGCTAGCATGGCACAGGCATCTTCTTGGTTTCTGAAGAGGTCTCAGGGAGGTTTTGCTCATCGGGAAAGGTAAAAGTAGGGGTAAGCACGTCACATGGCAAAAGCAGGAGTAAGAGAGAAAGTGGGTGGGGAGGTGCCACACTTTACAACAAGCAGATCTTTCAAGAACTTATGCACCTCCACAAGGACAGCACCAAGGCATAAGGGATCCACACCCATGACCCAAACACGTCCCACCAGGCCCCACCTCCAACATTAGGGATTACATTTCAACATGAGATTTGGGCAGGGACAATTAGCCAAACTATCAGTATGCAATAGTTGGAAAGTTGATTCCCTTTCTTGAGTCTCAATGCCATCATGTACAATCAGCAAAAATAGTCTTGAGTTATATCAAGGCTGGTTGGAGAATAATGGATTTGAAAGAGCTGTATAAATTATGCAAGTATTAAAAATTATTATAAATTATATGTTTTTATTTTCTTTTAAAATGCACCCTTAGTGTAAATCAGAGGTCTTCTAACCTCAGGTTCTAAACTATATTTTGAATGTTATTCTGTACAACATTTAAACTAGATCTCTCTCTCTCTCTGTCTGTCTCTCTCTCCTCTCTCTCTTTCTCTCTCTCTGTCACACACACACACACACACACACACACGCACACACACACCCTTCGTTAAAATGTCCTGCAGTTTCCTGTCATTGTTCATACCTATGCTATCTCTCCCATTTGCCCTAGTATCTCCAGCATTGCTTTGCCAATTATCACCATATCTTATTTTTGCCCCTGTCATTTCTGTGCTCTCATTTTTGAAGAAATAACTCCAATGTCCTAGCCTTTATAATTGCTTCTTAGATACACCCAATGGAAACTCCTACTATCTGCATGAAGAACTCGAGCACATTATGATACATCTTACAGCCTGCCTGCTATGGGAGTCTGTGTCATCAACTTAGGGGGGAAAACCTGGGCTTGACAGACTGACAGACATGGATTTGAATCTTGGCTCAGCCTCTCATAAGCCATATAATTTTCTTTTGTTTTCTTTAACTGTTCCAAGCAAGTTTCCTCATTGAAAAAATAAGATTGATAATAGAACTTATCTCATGAGTCTGTTGGGAGGATGAGATAAAATAGGATGAAAAATATTTAGCATCCTCTTTTAGCACATAGTAAGTAATAAATTATAGCTATTATGACAGTTTCTGTGTCAGTTCTGTCTGGTTTTCATAAGGTTAATTCTTTGTTCTTCCTTGTCTCTGTTCTGTGGAATATAGCCCTGTATACTGCATGGTCCAGAATCTCATTTGAAGAGATGCATAGATATTCAAACAATACGAGCACTGAAATGGTATTGGAGGGTGAGAGGAAGGGAAAGTCCAGAGTATCTGCCCCTGAACATCCACTTCCACTTCCACCTTAGGTGATGTCTGTACTTGTGGCTGGTTCTCCTTTGTTTCTCTGTTTAGTCCATTGGACAAATTTCTTGTGGTTCTGTGAAACCTTGTCTCAGAATCTAGCAATATCACAATTCTTCTCCTTTCCTTTTAAAACTTAGGGATGCTTGTGTAGTTCAGCTGTTGATAATCTTGGGGTGCTTCCCAGGCCCCCATTGTCTTCTCATCTCTTCCATCACTTGTGTAATAAATTGTTTGTACTAGATTTCCTCTCAGAATAGTTTTTATTTTCCTGATTGAACCTTCATTAACACAGGCCACTCCTACCCACATTCCAGGTAGACTGGAAATTTATTTTAAATAGAACATATATCTACATTTACTAGATTTTCTTATAGAAAAATATGTACTTAAGTAATGCTAAACACATATTTATTGAATTCAATATTTGTACACAGTGAATTACCAACTTCTGCCTGTCCCTTCCCCCACTTGTGAGGCTGAATCTAAGCCTGGAAAACTGAATAAGCAATATCTCCATCTATTCTCTGATGCACATGTACTAATGACCAGGAGACACGTTCAGGATAATCATGGGTTGTAGACTGTGTTCTATGCAGTTTGCTCCTTTTATTTACTCCTAGATGTAATAACGACTTTATGTATCAAATTCAGTTGCATCTCATTTCATTTGTTGTGTTAATTTTGTCTTAATTTTTTCATTTACTCTGCTGAGTCTATAGGCAAAAATTGCAGAATTTGAAAAGCCTATTAAGTAAACCCAACTTTTAGTAGTACAGGATATTATGATGCAGATACAGGACCAAATGCAGTCTGAAGGCTACCTAGCAGTGCCTTGTCTCTTCCGGATTCTAAATAACTGGACTTCAGAAATCAGGCAACATCTGTTTCTTCTTTTTAATATACTTTTCTGCTAAATCAAGAGTTGCAAACACATGGCATTCAGGCTGTCTTTCTAAGTGCCTATTGTACTCCAATCAATCAAAACTAGTTCTCAGGGTAAACCGCATTGTCATTCCTTTTAAGCATTTGTTCTTGCTTTGTTTTGACTTTTCATGACATAGCCATGGTTGCTGCCTCCCAATATTCATGTTTCTCCTTTTCCATTGCAAAGCAGCCCTGGGTGTAGAGGAGATTAAGTGCCCCAGCTCTTCTTGTACTATTTAAAATTTATATAATCCTGTAAGGAACACCCTACCCCATTGCTATAGTGATTAATTTGGGTAATAGAGGCTTCAGCCAGTCAGAGGACATCATGCCCATGGTCAGTGACATTGATATAAAATTGTGTATGTGATTAAAGTTGAATCAATGACTCATGGGAGAAGATTTTCTAAGGGCTTTATAGAAATAGTTACTTGCCCTTCCGGGTAAGCTATCCAAAACCAACCCACTAGTAGATACTGGGAAATTGTAGTACAAAAAGTAGCTTAATAATCTTGACCCCAGGAGTGAAGCCAGCCTTATAATAATGTTGAAATTGGCACAAAGGAAGGCAGAGTAGAGAGACAGAAGAAAGCTACTTGCTTAGAGAGATCACTGAACGACTGAATGAAACATACTGAAGACCTTCCACTTTATGAGGTCATGAATAAGTCATCTTTGTTGTTTGAATCACTTTGAGAGGACTATTCCTAAAAGCCAAATTTAACAACACTTTCAGTCTCAGACTCAGGTAAGTTCTGCTTCACTCACCACCTTCTTCCGACATAAAGTCTCCGACTCCATCTCTCAGATCACATCAGGTCCATTTTTCTTTTTATTGTTCTTATTTTAATGCCCCCTTCTTACAGATCTCTACCACCTCCCAGCACCTGACTCACCTTCACAGCTGATTTTCATTTGTTTTACCTCTCTTCATAAGCCATCAGTTATTACTCTCTCTCTCTCTTTTTTTTTTTTTTCTTTTTTTTGGTATTCTAATACTCAGTAGGGAGGTCCTTTGGAGAGGGGAAGAAGATAGTTTCATATAGGCTCTGATTTAAATTTCAGAGTTGCAGCCTCGGGGTCAAATTGCCTGAACTGACAATTCATTATTTTGCTTTTCTTCTTTTGTGTGTTGTTTTAAATGAGTTTTGGAGAATTTTATAGATAAATGGGACCTTGAAAGATGTACTAGCCAAACCTCTTTGTATAATAACTAGAGAAATGAAGTTTGAAAATGTTAAGTGGCTTGCCCCATATCACACAGCTGGGGATCTTGAGGAAAGATTACAACTCAGGTATGCTGACTCCCAGCCAGTGCCTTCATTCTGACCTCACGCCCACTTTCCTTCACAACATAGCATTTTACTGGGGGCTTTAGTTGCAGATATCCTGCACAGAACTCTGAGATTTGGCTGCTCCCAGATGGCACATCAAGTAGACACAGAAATGTTGCTTCTATCATTCACCCACTGGACAAGGACTTGGTCAAGCATCCTGACAGGTTCAAGATTCTCCCATAATTCCCCAGATCAAGAACTATGGAGGCTGTCAGGCTGCCTTTGACAGCAGGGGAGGCCAGAGTGGTTCAGAGTTTCAATCCAGTCAGATCTATTTTCAGAATGATAATGTGAAGTGAATTTTCTTAGAAACTGGTGAAAGAGTAACAAAGAAAATGTAAAAGCTATCTTATTTTATCCTAAAATCCAAAGCTCTCCAGAGATTCCTAAAACACATTACTTGAGGCAATTGAGGTTTTAGGGAGGTAGCGTATCTAAATGGTTAAAGACCTTACACTCTGAAGTTAAACCCTCTGATTTGTAGCCATCTCTGACACTTCTTAGTTCCAAAACCTGGAGTAGCTTGTTACCTTCTCCAAGCCTCAGTTTTCTCTTCTGTAAACTGGGGGCTAGAGGAGCACCCGATTCATAGGATTTCTGGGATGGTTGAGTGAGTTAATTTACGTAAAATGCTTAGAATAATGTCTGGCATATTACACACTTTACGTTATTACTATCATCATCATCACATTCTTTATTATCATTTTCATCAAGTACAATGTGTTTATATTTTGCAGGAAAGATGGAAGGTCATATGCAAAATTTTTTTAAATGAGTGAAAAAGAGAGAAGAGGTGTATAAATGTGAGAATCAGGGAAAGCAGAATAAAAAGGATACAAGGAAGGCCGGGCACGGTGACTCACGTCTGTGATCCCAGCACTTTGGGAAGCCGAGGCGGGTGGATCACAAGGTCAGGAGATCGAGACCATTCTGGCTAACACAGTGAAACCCCGTCTTTACTAAAAATACAAAAAAAATAATAATAATAATAACCGGGCGTGGTGGCGGGAGCCTGTAGTCCCAGTTACTCCGGAGGCTGAGGCAGGAGAATGGCGTGAACTCGGGAGGCGGAGGTTGCAGTGAGTCAAGATGGCACCACTGCACTCCAGCCTGGGTGACAGAGTGAGACTCCGTCTCAGAAAAAAAGAAAAGAAAAAGAATACGAGGAAAGATGAAGGGGAGAATAAGGAGAAAAAGGGGGAGGAGAGAGAAGTGAGTGACTCATTTGTTCTACTCATATACATTGAAGACCAATATTTGACCCAGGTACAATGTTTGTTCCAGGAGTAAACTTTCTTCCTAACTGAACAAAAACAAAAACAAAAGTACAAGATTAAACATTACTGTCTTTTGCCTTTATAAGAAAGAAACAAACACAAAAATATAATCATAACTTTCTGCAAACGCTACATTATGTGATCGAGGTAAACTTTCCTGAGGAAGGGACACTCACCCAGAGTTTTCTATAACTTAAGTATCAGGCATATGTGCATACATTAGTACAATTCTATTTATACTTTTAGTTTTTCATTTATTGCTTTATTCACTCATCCTTCATTTTCTAGCAACTATACCACAGACCTTTTGCATCATGCTTGGAGTATACTGTTAGAATACAGAAAGGCAGCTATGTAAAGATATAAGGGTCATGAAATCTGATAAAGAGTTATGAGGCAATATACAAGAAGGTGGGAAAATATTTTAAGGAGATCATCAGAAGAAAAAGACTCAAAAGAAAACTAGTGGTTTTTTGTTGTTGTGTTGTTTTTATCATAAACTCTGTGCCAGCCACTCTGACAATTCACAGATGCATCTCATTTGTAAAACCATCTCATCTGGTAAGTCATGAAGATCCTAAAATTCAACATAGAGAAAGGGCTGGAGTCCAGGTTCAGAGTCTTTCTCTTCTAGGATAGTACATGGCACTGGGCAGGGGAGGGTTTCAGTGGAAGTTGCCTTGCTAATAAAAGGACAGAGAATAGCATGCTTGGTTGCTGTAGGGAGAACCCGTCCCAGTTTGTCCCGTCCCAGTTTGTCCCTAGAGAGGTGGTAGAACTCTATCATTAGACAGAGTGGTGCAGAGAGCTTTACGCTGTGCTGCCACCTCTCATGCCTACAGCAATCAGGCTCTTCTACCTCATTTCTTTCTTCTGGCTTCTCAGTGAAATCATACTCACTCTTTTTCAAAGACAATGTTCCAGCTCTTGATAAAGCTGATGTCAGATAAAGGGGCTAGCTCACTTACTGTTGAAAAACTGACATGTTAGGCTCGTGGTGGGTGTCTGGACTAGAAAAGTAGACGGAAACTGAATCTTAGTGGTGTGGACCCATTCATGGGTGGGTTGTAGGGAGTACACGCTTCAGCTGAAATTCAGTCCTGATTGTGTGAGCATGTGTTCATGTGCATTTTTGTAAAAAGTGAAGATATGTAACTATTCTCACTTTTTCCAGGAATCAATGACAATAACATGCCTAGTAATTAAATACTGATTATGCATCCACCTTTTACAGACTAAGACCATTGTTTGACTAATAGACCAGGTCATGTTTATAAAAAAGCAGAAATGAAAGAGAACACCTGTTCATCAAATATACGAATTAGTGCTGTACAAAACATTTTATCATAGGTGAATATAAAAAATAAAAGCTTTATTTTCCTTATTTCCAAAGCTTTGCAAATACCAACAGACAGATTAAGCAAGGTCACACAGTACAAGGTTGAGTTTGAAGTAGAATACAGATGTCCAGGCTATCAGGATTATATTTTTTTAAGTTTTTAACATTCTTTCATCTTCAAAGGATTAACGTTATAAACAATTTTTCCTATGGGAACTATAAAAATTGAGGATTCTATGATTTTAGAGTAGCATGAATAAAGTATGAACATATTTCTCTCACTTAAATAGGTTGTATTCTGCTTCAAATACATTGTATTCTGCTGCTTTATCAACACAATAAATATGCTGTATGTGTTGATAAAGAGCAAATTTTACTATAAAACTGCAATATGAATATAAAGGAATCAACTTGAGCATGGCAATAAAGTACCATTACATTACCCAGAAAACTGGAGAATGACTAAGCTTGGTGAATTCTGAAATTTTGGAAGTACTAATCTGGGCTGGAGAGAACTCTTCCTATAGTCTAATCAACATAATGAAGCCTGTTTTACAGATAGAGAGAGCTTTTTAATATATTATTCTTGCCCTTTCTTTCTTATTCCTTTTATTTACTGACTTGTCCAGACTTCATGATAGCATGGAAATAACATAGAATTCAAAGGGAAATGGGCTCACATTTAAATGTTGGAGCCATTATTTCATTTTAGTACTAATAAGAATAAAAATATAAAAGCTTGTTATATTTGCAGCAGTTGTTTTGTATCTGAAACTGGGCTAAAAACTGTATATCCATTATCTCATTTAATCCTCATAGTAAACCATCAGAGCTTATCTTCTATTATTCTCATTTTATATGCTTGGAAATTAAAAATTTGGACAGTGTATCCAAGACAAGACAGCTAACTAGATACTGCCAGGAGGAACGTCTTCCACCAAAACAGACCAAAATATCCAGTAAATCAGCATACTCAGAACAGATCACCTGAAAGAATGGAGTAAAAGATATTAGAGAGACAACCCAGATAGCAGGATGAAAGGGAGAGGAAACTGGGAATCCTTCATGGGGTTGCTGAATATGGGACATGTTCCAGGCCCTGAATGGCTCATAAGGATATAATGGCTCTGAGTTACATAAGTCACTAAACCTGGAGGGAGCAGGGCTCTCTTTCCTACAGGACCAGGATGAATCTGATCTGTGAACCCCACTGTCCGCCAGCCCCTTTCAGAGTCCCTGCCTAGCCATGTCTGCATGCAGCACAGCTTTAACTACTCCACCAGAGCACTTTTGCCAGTGTCCACCACCACAGTGGTTTTGTCCTAGCCTCCCTGCTGCCCTACTAGAGCACCTTTGCTGACAGCCTCCCCGCTGAATGTGTTCTCCTGCAATCCTGTCCCTACCCTGTTGGAGCACATTTGCCTATGGCACCCCTGATGCTCACGTTAAGCACTCCCCGCCTTAGCACCCCTTCTGCCCCTGCTGGAGTGCTTCCTGTCCCCAGTGCCCCTGCCACCGCTACCATGCTTCACATCTATGGTGCCCCTACCACCCCTGCTGGAGCACTTACACCCATGACCCCCCACTCACCCCTACAGAGTGCTGTTGCCAGCAGTCTGGGAGCATCCTAGGCCATCAAGCTCAGGCAACACTCAACCTTGATGGGCTAAAGGACAAAGCTGCAGACCTGATCCCAGCCACCCAGGGTTAGAGTAGACAACCTGGGAGTACAGAGCTGAGCCTGAGCCCCCTGAAAACATCCAGAAATAAAGTCATTCAATTACACCAAGCTTGCACCACAAACTCTCAAGACTGGGCATGATGACTCACACGTGTAATCCTAGCACGTTGGGAAGCCAAGGTGGGAAAATCACTTGAGCCCAGGAGTTTGAGACTAGCCTGAGCAACATAGTGAGACTCCATGTCTACAGATTTTTTTTTTTTAAATTAGCCAGGCATGGTGGCACATGCCTGCAGTCCCAGCTACTTGGGAGGCTGAGCTGGTAGGATCGGTTGAGCCCAGGAAGTCAAGGCTTCAGTGAGCCATGATCATGCTACTGTACTACAGCCTGGGTGTCAGAGTAAGACCCTGTCTCAAAAATAAAAGAAAAAAGGAAACTCAAGGGCAATAAAGATCATAAAAACAAAAAACCAAAAAGCCCTACTGGAAGAACAGTAACTTTAAAGGATAAAGGAACATCAGCCCTCATAGATGAAAAAGAACCAGCACAATAACTTTGACAACTCTAAATGCCAGTGTCTTTTTACGTGCAAATGATCACACTAGCTCCCTAGCAATGGCTCTCAAGAAGATTGAAATGATTGAAATGCCAGACATAGATTTTAGAATCTAGATGGCAATGAAGTTCATTAAGATAGATATAAGAAAAGATTGAAACCTAATCCAAAGGATCAGTGAAATGATCCAAATGTTGAATAATGAGATAACCATTTTAAGAAAGAACAAAACTAAATTTCTGGAAATGAAAAATTTACTACAGGAATTTCAAAATATAATTGGAAACTTTATCAAAATAATAGACCAAGTTCAGGAAAGACTCTCAGAAGCGGTAGGCTGCTCTTTCAAAGCAACACAGGCAGACAAAAATAAAATTAAAAAGAACCTAAAACAAGAATAAAACCTCTGAAAAATTTGGGATTATGTAGAGACCAAACCAATGACTCATTGACATTCCTAAAAGAAAAGGAAAAAGAGCAAGCAACTTATAAAACATATTTGAAGATATAGTCCATGAAAATTTTCCCAATCCCTCTAGAGGTCAACAAACAAATTTAGTAAATTCAGAACACCCTTTTGAGATACTGTGCAAGATGACCATCTCCAAGACACATAATTATGAGATCCCCCAAGGTCAAAGCAAAGGAAAAAAATCTTAAAGGCAGCTAGAGAGAAGAGGTGGGTCACTTATAAAGGGAACCCCATTAGGCTGACAGTAGACCTTACAGCAGAAGCCTTATAAACCAGAAGAAATTGGGGACCTATTTTTAATATCCGTATGGAAAAGAAATTCCAGCCAAAATTTCATATGCCATCAAAGTAATCCTCATAAGTGAAGAAGAAATGAAGTTAATTTCAGACAAGCAAATGCCTAGGGGATAATTGACCACTAGACCTACCTTAAAAGAAGTCATAAAGGGAGTGCTAAACATGGGATTGAAAGAACGATACTTGCCATCACAAAAACGCACTTAAGCACAAAGCCCAATGACATGATAAAGGAGCTATACAATCAAGTCTACATAATAACCAGCTAACAGCACAATGACAGGATCAAATTTTTACATATCAATTGACCTGAATGCAAATGGGCTAAATGGCCCCACTTAAAAGGCATATAGTGACAAATTGAACAAAGAAACAAGACCCAACTCTCTACTGTCTTCAAGAGATTCATCTCACAAGTAATGACACCCATAGGCTCAAAGTAAAGGGATGGAGAAAGATCTATCAGGTAAATGGAAAACAAAATAGATCAGGAGTTGCTATTTTTATATCAGATTAAATAGACTTTAAAACAATAATGATCAAAAAGGACAAAGCCATTACATAATGATAAAGGGCTCAAACCAACAAGAAGACTGAACTATACTAAATATATATGCAACCAACATTAGTGCACCAAGATTCATAAAACAAATTCTTAGACATCTATTAAGAAATATAGACAATCACACAATACTGGGGGACTTGAACATCCCACTGACAGCATTAGACAGATAATCAAGGTAGAAAACTAACAAGGATATTCTGGACTTAAACTAAACACTTAACTAAACAGTTACATCTAATAGATACAGAATACTCCACTTGACAACAACAGAATATACATTCTTCTCATCTCCACATGACACATATAAGACTCTGACTGATCACAGCTTAGCTATAAAGCAAGTCTCAGCAAATTAAAAAATATCAAAATCATACCAACCACATTCTCAGACCACAGAGCAACAAAAATATAAATCAATACCTAAAAGATCTATTAATACCATACAATAATTTATGGAAATTAAACAACTTGCTTCTGAATTACTCTTGGATAAAGAATGAAATTAAGGCAAAAATAAAAATATTCTTTGAAACTAATGAAAACAGACTCACAACATACCTGAATCTTTGGAACATAGGTAAAGCAATATTAAGAGGAAAATTCATAGTACTAAACCCCAACATCAAGAAGTTAGACAAATCTCAAATTTACAACTTACTGTGTCACCTAGAGGAGCTAGAAAAACAGGAGCAAACCAATCACAAAGCCAGCAGAATAAAAGAAATAAACAAAATCAGAGGTTAATTGAACAAAATTGAAATGAAAAAAACTATACAAAACATTAGTGAAATCAAAACTAGGTTCTTTGAAAGACTAAACAAGATTGATGGACTAACTAGATTAATAAAAAAAATTAAGAGAAAAGATACAAATACACACAGAAATGACAAAGGGGACATTACCACCAACCAGACAAAAATACAAAAAAAAAAAAAAATTATCAGACACTATTACAAACACCGTATACACAAAAAGTAGAAAACATAGAAGAAATGGAAGAATTCCTGGATGGACTCAACCTCCCAAGATGAAGCCAGGAAGAAGTTAAAATCCTGCACAGACAAATAACAAATTCCAAAATTGAATCAGTAACAAAAAGCCTACCAAACAAAGTCCTGGACCATATGGCTTCACAGCTGAATTCAACCAGAAATATAAAGAAGACCCAGTACAAATCCTACTGAAATTATTCAAAAAAATCAAGACGATGGGAATCCTCCCTAACTCACTCTATGTAGGCATCATTATTCTGATACCAAATCCTGACAAAGAAACAGCAAAGAAGAGAAAACTTCATGCTGATATCTCTGGTGAACACAGTTGCAAAAATGTTCAACAAAATACAGCTAGCAAATCAAATCCAACAGCACATCAAAAAGCTAATTCATAACAATCAAGTAGTTTTTATTCCTAGGATGCAGGATTCGTTATGTGATTTACCTCATAAATAGAATTAACAACCAAATTCACATGATCATCACAATAGATACAGAAAAATCCTTCAATAAAATTCAATAATCCTTCATTTTGAAAGCAATCAACAAATTAGGAATTGAATAGACATATCTCAAAATAATAACAGTCATCTATGACAAACCAGTAGCCAACATCATACCAAATGGGCAAAAGCTGGAAGCATTCCCCTTGAGAATCAGAATGAGACAAAGATGTTCACTGTCACCACTCGTATTCAACATAGTACTGGAAGTCTTAGCCAGAGCACTCAGGCAAGAGAAAGAATACAAGGCATCCAAACAGGAAGCGAGGAAGTCAGAATATCTCTTTGTAGACAATATGATTCTATACCAAGAAAACCCCATAGACTCCACCAGAAGGCTTCTAGAACTAATAAATGACTTCAGCAGTTTCATGATACAAAATCTATGTACAAAAATCAGTAGCATTTCTATATACTAGTATGATCCAAGCTCAGTCAAGAAAACAATCCCATTTATAATGGCCACGAGAGAGAATAAAATACCTCAGAATACAGTGAACAATGGAGATGAAAGATTTCTACAAGAATTAGGAAAAACTGCTGAAAGAAATCAGACATGAGACAATCAAAAGAAAAACCATTCCATGCTCACTTATAGGAAGAGTCAATATTGCTAAAATGGACATACTGCCCAAAGCTATTTATAGATTCAGTGGTATTCCTATCAAACTACCAGTGATATTTCACAGAGAATTAGAAATACTATTCTAAAATTCATGCAGAACCGAAAAACCCTGATTCACCAAAGAAATCCTAAGCAAAAAGAACAAAGCAGAGGATATCACACTACTTGACTTCAAACTATACTACAAGGCTACCGTAACTGAAACAGCATAGTACTGGTACAAAAACAAACACATCAACAGATGGAAGAGGATAGAGAACCCAGAAATAAAGTCACACATCTACAACCACCTGATTTTTGACAAGGTCAACAATAACAAGCAATGAGGAAATGACTCCCTATTCAATACACAGTGCTGGAATAACTAGCTAGCCATATACAGAAGACTGAAACTAGACCCCTTCTTTTCACTATATACAAAAATAAACTCAAGATAGATTAAACACTTAAATGTAAAGCCTAAAACAAGACAAACAAGACAAACTCTAGAAAAAAAACTAGAAAATACCATTCTGGACTTCAGCCTTGACAAAGAATTTATGACTGAGTCCTCAATAGCAATTGCAACAAAAACAAAAATTGACAAGTGGTACCAAACTAAACTAAAGAACTTCTGCACTGCCAAAGGAACTATCAACAAAGAGGCAACCTACAGAGGAGAGAAAGTGTTTGCAAACTATGCATCTGACAAAGGTCAAATAGTCAGAATAAGAAACTAAAACGAATCAGCAAACAAAAACAAATAACCCCATTAATAAATGGGCAAAAGACATGAGCAGACACTTCTCAAAAGAAGACATACTTGTGGCCAAAAAATACATGAAAAACTGTTCATACTCACTAATCATTAGAGAAATGCAAATCGAAACCACAGTACGATACCATCTCTCACCCATCAGAATGGCTGTTATGAAAGTCAAAATTCAACAAATACTGGTGAGGTTGCAGAGAAAAAGAAACACACACTGCTGGTTGGAATAAAAATTAGTTCCACCACTACGAAAAGCAGTGTGGGGATTTCTAAGAGAATTTAAAACAGAGCTAACATTTGACCTAGTGATCCCACTATTGGGTATATACTCAAAAGGAAAACAAATCATTCTACCAAAAAGATACGTGCACTCATATGTTCGTTACAGCAAAAGCATGGAATCATCTAAGATTCCCATTAACAGTGAACTGGATAACAAGAGAATGATATATATACACTGTGGAATACTACATAGCCATATAAAATAATGAAATCATGTCCTTTACAGCAAAATGGATGCAGCTGGAGGCCATTATCCTAAATGAACTAACGAACTAACACAGGAACAGAAAATGAAATACTGCATGTTCTCACTTACGAATGGGAACTAAACATTAAATACATGTGGACATAAACATGGGAACAATAAACAAAGTGGGAGGGTAGGAGGCAGGTGTGGTTTAGAAGGCTACTTATCAGGTACTATGCTCACTACCTTGGTGATAGATTATTCATATACACCAAGTGTCAGCATCATGCAATTTACCCATGTAATATACCTGCACATTACTCCCTGAACCTAAGATAAAAGTAGAAAAATTAAAAAATACAAAACTATAAGCCTTGGGGGGGAAAAAGGAAATTTGCTAAATGTACATGCATACACGCATGCACAAACACACACACACACACTTATGCACACACAAACAACTTGTTCAAGATTACCTAATCCTATGGATAATGCCTGGATTCAAATCTGTTCTGGAGAGTTCCAAATTTCAGGGACTTAAATTAACATAATAAACAGTTTCTCTCACTTCTATTTCTTTTCCTTTGAGCCAATCATTTGTCTTTGATCCTCAATTTTTCTTCATTTAAGAAAAAATTAAAAGGGCTAGCCATAATCTCTTAGCATTGTTTTGAGAATTAAATAGGAACATGCATGTAAAATGTCTGGGCCATAGAAACAGACTCAAAAAACTTGTTCCCTTCCTGCTTCTGAATCATCAATCTTCTCTCTCCTTGGAGTTCTCCTCTGCTATCTCTGCTCCTCTATCCTTTCCTTGCCCTGCCCTGTTGCTTGGGCACAGATGGCAAAAAAGCCAAATGATACAGGCCGTGGTTACTGGTAGCTACATGTCTAGGGTCACGTAATTTCTTCATTATCTTTCTTGATTGAAAACAGCTTTTGTAAGATAAAGGGTCCATTAGTAAATATTGATGCTGGCAGGCAGGGCGTAAAAGCTGTCAAACAGCTAAAATGAAGGATTGTCAGTTCAGCAACAAAACGTGGGGAGCCAGTATAAAGTAAAAATGAATAAAAGAGTTTAATGTAACTAAAAGAACAAGCAAACATTCATCAATGATGAACAAAGGCGAAGAAGGTCTCAGGTTGTTTTGTGTTTGGAGTGAATATACAGCTTCAAGAAAGCTTATGCTCTAAGGCAGAATTTAATTTAAATCAATTTGCAAAGGAATAAAAAAAAGCATGGTGCCTGTCATGTGCAATGTGTAGGGAATCAAATATAAGCAAGATGCAGATTTTGTTTTTATGAGCTTACTAACAATAAGGAGATAGTACAGTGTGGTTATGGATAACACAGGTTTCACATTGAGAGATATCTGGATGTAAACCCAGGTGTTGAGACCTTGTGTTCCTTATGCAAATCTGAATTCCTTCTCATAAAATGAAAATGATAACACCAGCACCATAGGATTGACGTGAAGGTTAGGAAAGTATGTGACATTGTCTTTAGCCCCCAGTACATGCCCTCAAAAATTACTGATTTTTAAGAGTGATAAGATATTATCACGTAACATTATAGAACAGAAAATTCTAGGAATAAAAAAGATAGGAGTTCAAAAATAACATCTGCTTGTTTAGATTAGAAATAAGGAAATGAAGCAGGAATGCTGAAATTGTTTGTTGAAGAAAGGTTAGTATTTGGCCATGATAATTTTGTAAAGACTATTAGAGTTAGGGAGAGCAGTGAAAACAAAGGTTGTGAGGTTGGGGAGCTTAAAGCGGAGCAGCAGGCAGGAGACGTTTTTGTTTGTCTTTGAGTATGGGGTGTAATGAGGGGTACTGTCAGGGAATATGACTGAGAAAAATTTGGATCTAGAGGTTGAAAAGTCTTAGATGCTTCGCCAATAAGTTATGACTTCAATCTCTAATAATAAAGTTACCAGAAGGTTTCCTCAAGCAGGATGCAATGTCATCATTTATTTTTATCAGGCCCTAGTTCCATGTCCAACCTTAAAATTGTGTAGCATGCTTGAAATGGACTGACTACATCCTCTTTTCTCCATGCAAGGATACAGTAAGAAACTGGCAGTGTGTAACCCAGAAGAGGGCCCTCACCAGAACCCGACCATGTTGGCACTATGATCTCAGCCTTCCAGCCTCTAGAACTGAGAGAAATAAATTTCTATTATTTATAAGCCACCCAGTCTATGGCACTTTGCTATAGCAGGCCAAACTGATGAAGACTGGTGTTCAAGAGCATTGGTTCAGATGTCCCGTAGTCTGATTTTGAGGATCAGGTGACTATGGCATCTCAGTCAAATGATTTCATCTCTTTCTACTTCAGTTTCTTAATCAGTAAGGTGGGATAATTACTAACTCATATTACCATATGATGATTACATGAGATAATATACTGCATCATTTACAACAGAGAACTAGCATCATCATCACCTAGGTCAACGAGCTATTTAATAACGCTTAGTAAATGATAGCTATTATTGAATAATGACTGACCAGGGTGGTAGGTGATGATGATGCTGAATCAGTCTTTCTCCTACAGCTGGCACTCTACATCCGATTTCTTCTTTGACAATGGGTATTGCTCTGCTATGAACCCATCTATAACCATCACAGTTTACAATAGAATGGCTTTGGCTGAATTGCAATAGAGATACCACAGCAGGAGTGATACCACAGCTGGGCCATCATGAGGAAATCCTGCTGAGAAATTAGGTCCAGGGTGGGCAGATACAATTATCAGAGCTCAGAAAACCATCTGCCTTTCAAGAAAATCACTGGTTAGTTGTTGGAGGAGGAACACTCCCATTTGAAGTTTGGCTCAACTAGCCATGAATTTGCCTGCTGACTTGTCCGAGCTGTATCTCAGACAGTTGACGTTGTTGAGTAATCCTGCAATATTTATCCCCGTGCTACTAACTTTCTAGCATTCATGTGAACATGAATGGATCAATTCTTTATCACTTTCCATTAAACCAGCCTCCTTTGTGTCTAATCCTGAAGTCTTGATACAGACTGGACTCTGTATGTTTCAAAGTTCCTTCGGCTGCTCTGATTGGAGCTTCACGATAACTGCTAGAGTTTAGGTAGAGCATAGATTGTCTTCCTTGTAAGGAAACAAACAATATTAAAGGGAAAATAACTTGTTCCAAGATACATAACCTGTTAGTGGAAGCCCTAGTGCCCTGCCCTGGCTATATGAAGTCCTTGGCACTGTACTGCCTCTGTATCTGCTTAGAAATATTTAAAAAAAAAAAAAAAACCTATAGAGATGTGTGCAGACAAGACATATAAAAATATCACTCGCAAACCAAATCCTACCACTTGTATGCTACTTCTCCAAATTTTTAAAATGCTTTTCATTACATCTTATCTAATACAGCACAATCATAGGCTATTAGTGTTAAATCAAAACTTAGACAACTCTGAGAGAAAAGAGGGCTTAGGAAATAGTGCCTGTTGGATATTTGAGAAAGATTGGAACTATTTAGCAGAGGGAAGAGAAGGTGGATGAGTAACTTAATAACAATCTTCAAGGGTTATTAAAGGACCAGCTGTTACCCATTTCCACCCGGGTTAGTAGGGAAGAAATTGCAGTCATGAGAATTTAGTTAACAGCATTATAAAAAAAATTTTCTTTAACTATAAGGTCTATTAGACACCAAACATGTTACTAAGCAAAACTGTGGAATTTTTCCTCTGGAAACATTCCAGAATAGGGTATGTGTCCTAGTCAGTGATTCTTAAGCACTACTTCTTGAACCATTAAGATCTACTCGGTTGGGGAATCTGTTAAAAAATACAGATTCCTGGGGCCCACTGCAGAGCTACAGTCAGAATCTGGGAGTAAAGACAAGATTCTATATATTTTATCAAGCCCTCAGGTGAATCTTGTGCTTGGCCACATTCAGAAATCCCTCCTGGATGTAAAATCAGTATAATTTAATGTATCAAGAGTGCATTGAGTGCCTACTTGGTGATGCTACCACTAACTGTTAGCTTCAGGGAGTAAAGATAATAAAAGGAGATAGCATAATTTTAGTCCTTGTGGAGCTTTCAATGAGATAATTAAGCACTAATGGTGAACTAGAACAAATGTTTGCCTTTAACTTAGTGTGACTAGGGGAAAGTGTCTTAATTCCTTTGGCCTAAAATCTTAAATTGTTGAGGAGCTTGAAAAAATGGTTCTATAAGGTCTTGTGAATTTTTAAAATAACATAATGCAGAATAAAGCTTATTTTGAAAGATAACAAACGAAAGGCTGATAAAAGTGTGAAAGGGAACAACAGGAAGGAGATCACTTCATCGAGACAGGACTTACCAGACTAGGCCTCATAGAGAACATAAGATTCAAACTTGACATTGAAAGATAGATAAGATAGCAAGACATATGAATATGTATTCATGGGGGCTGCAATTTTGGAACACCCACTTTATACCAGGTATTTTCATATATTACAACATTTATTATCTGTAGAGACTTTTGTTGTGAACGTAGGGACAAGTTTTAGGCTAGGCACTTAGGTTACTTTACAAGCATGATGTGATTGGGTAATAACTATTGCATCATTTCCCAAGGTAGAGTTATATAGCTTTCTCTGACACCAAGAATTCTTTGATTTCCATAGCATAGGAAAAGATTTGGGGGAAAAAATGAAGGAAAGAGAAAGGAGCGAGGAAGGACATGCTGTGGAGATAGAAACTAAATGGAGAGTACAAGATACTAGAAACTCCAATCTAGTTTGAGTAGAGGATGAATTCTCATTTGTATTTTATGATTGTGGTTTGTTTATATAATTGAATTTTACTAATCGACCAAGGGGTGACAGGAGAGGATGCATGTGGATTCCAATGAAACATTTTTAAAAAGCACCTCAATATTTCAAAAACAATTGTAACAACTGAATGTTACTGTAGTTATATTTCGGTAGTATAGTATAATTAGTATAATACTGTTAGTACACTTATGTATAGTTGGTCTAGTAAATGTTCAGGATTTTTGGAAAGGGCATAGATTTCCTAAGCAATTGAACATTTTATTATTAAGTGGAGTTCCTAAAAGGTTTTTGTTTGTTTATTTTATGTCCACAGAAAGAGAAGATTTTCTCGTTTCTTAAAGGTTTGGGTTTCAGTAATGTCTGTCCCATGTATTGATTCAAAAATTTGATGAAATGATCAAATCATATTTATCTGTGTTCAGATGACACAAATTCATACGGAGTAGCTCAGAGTATTTGGGCTTCAGTATCAGCTAAATGTAATTTGGGCCTAGGGTTGGGCCCAAGAATTTGAATTTGAAGTATCAGTTACTACCTAAATTCAAATTCTTATTCTGCCACTAAAATACTTTGCAATGTAATAAAAATTATTTGCCTTTCTGACAGTTACTTGCCACATTAATAAATAAAATAATAAGTTCGTAAATTATGCATTTATATATTTACATAAATGTACTATAATTTATGAAATTTATTATTAAATTGATAAAATTTAATTTTATTAAATTGGGATGTTTCTGTTTAGATTAAATGATAAAATATATAGATAGTCTTACATTAAACATGTATATATTTTGAGATGTAATAACAAAGCCACTTCCAAACTATTCTAAGAGATTAGCCGCTTCTCTGCCTTTAAACAGGTACCTTTTCTACCCTGGTCATCATATAAAATATTCTAAGGTAACTAAGTTATAAAACTCTACTTTAATTTAATAATTATTATGTTCTGTCCAATGCAGTCTCACAACTTGTAACTAGATATAAAGTGAAAGCTTCTCTCCTCCTCTCATATAGGCCCTCTTCAGTCGAGTAGTCTGTAGGGGAAAGAGAGCATGTGGTTAGTGGCACACCTTTCTTTTTGTCTTGACTTCTAAACATTCCATTATTGGAGCAAGCATTCAGGAGGCTATGTCAGGAAGCAAGCATAAAAGTTCTCATTGCACTGGCTGTAGATTTAGCTTCAGTGCTCTTTGTGCGTGAAAGCTGTTTAATGCTGTCCATGTCTCTCTTAGGTTTTTCTGATTCTAACATCCCCAATTCTGAGTGTCTCTCATTTAAAGTTTTCATGATGCATTTCTATTCTAGATTACCCCCTCTGACTCAGCACACAACCTTCAGCTATCCTCTGTTCCTCATGCTTCTCCATGTAACCCTTAGACACTGCAAGGCAATTCTAAATCTGTGCTCTTTATCTCATGACCCAGAGCTGGCTTGTAGGGAAGGCCAAATATCCTTTGCTCTAATAAACTTGGTGGGGAAGGTTATTTCTCAAACCACAGCTCTTCATTCTGAGAACATAGGTCACTTTATCTAGGGTCTTGACTTTTATATTTCTGAGATATGACTCTGGTGTCAGATTACAAAAAATATTTAATAAACTTTTCAAATGGTTTTCCTAAAATCTTGTGTATTGATATGAGATAAATAGGGAAGCTTCCTTTACTTGTTTCCTGGCAGGAACGTGAGACTTAGAACTTATACAGAGCTGTCTCCAGACTTATTTCTTTAGTCTTCAATTACTGAGTACTTTATAGCCTTAAAGAGAGATCAGGGTTGAAGTATTGTCAGATAGATTCTAATCCACTATTTTGAAATGTGCGCTTCTTGGTTTAGAACCTTATTTGAGAATATGCCTCAGTCAAAATTTGCATTTGAACATTCTATTACATATATAAAACTGATAATATAATATCTAGCCATGTTGTTAAAAAGTAAAAGATTCGTTGTCAAGTTGAAATTGCTGTAATTGTATTGTATTTTTCACCTATACGAAAAACAGGGCCAGGCACAGTGACTCATGAGTGTAATCCCAGCACTTTAGAAGGCTGAGGCTAGAGGATCTCTTGAGCCCAGGAGTGCAAGACCAGCCTGGGTAACATAATAAGGCCCCATATTACCCCTCCCAAAGTAAAACAAATTGTTTAAA
Source organism: Macaca fascicularis (assembly GCF_037993035.2). Taxonomy (NCBI): domain Eukaryota; kingdom Metazoa; phylum Chordata; class Mammalia; order Primates; family Cercopithecidae; genus Macaca; species Macaca fascicularis. The sequence continues at coordinate 39,301,284 of NC_088389.1, forward strand.
AAATTAGCTGGGCATGGTAGCATGTGCCTACAGCCCCAGCTACCAGGCAGGCTGAGATGGGAGGATCACTTGAGCCCAGCAGGTCAAGGAAGGGGAAGATAAAGAAAGAGGAGAAAGAGAAAGAAAGGCGGGGGCGGGGAGGAAGAGAAGAAGGGAGGGGTGGTAGGAAGGAAGGAAGGAAGGAAGGAATGAAGGAAGGAATAACAGGAAGGACAGGAGAGAAGGAAAGGAAAAGGGAACGGAAGGGAAGGGAAAAATATAGATATATGGGCAGTTTGTGACGATATATTTTAGAAGAGGGTTGGTAACCTGAATATTTCTCTGAGAGGAGGTTTCAGGAAGAGCTTAGATCATAGAAACATCTAATTTGTTTCTCCAATATTAGGCCTAATAGTATGAAGCCAATATAATGGTAGCCAAAAGATTGATATAACTGTATTAATCGCTTTTTTTTAAATTCCCACATTCAGCATGTGAATATTGAATGATTCATTACTACTTGTATAAGAAATGCTTCAAGGTGCCTTAGTTTCATGAAGAAATTTTAATAACATTTAACTGGAATAGACAGCCTGCCTTCCTTCCAGTTTTCTTCTTTTCTTCCTTCCCTTCAGTGTTAACTTTCTTCATTTTCTCTCTCCTTTTCTTTTTTTTTCTGCATCTATTCCCACATAAATTATCTAGTAAAAAGGTTTACATTCTCCAAGGAAGGTCAATGCCTGAGGGGTGTGTTGGAACCTGAACGAGTGAGAAGAATGTTTAGGGGAGAGTGGCTGGTGCCAGAATGCATATGTATGTAATTTCTGTATGTATATACATACATATTCTATATCTCTTCATTGAGAGGTCTTAGAAACAGAGAAAACTCATAGCAATGAACACATCTAAGATGTACATCTTTGTCTTTCAATAACATTTTCCCCTACAGGGTCAGGGACAGTGGCTTATGCCTTTAATCCCAGCACTTTGGGAGGCTGAGGCGGGTGGATCACTTGAGCCCAGGAGGTTGAGACCAGCCTGGGCAATATGGTGAAATCTTATGTCTGTAAAAAAATAAAATAAAATAAATAACCAGTTGTAGTGGTCTGTGCTTGTGGTCCCAGCAATTCAAGAGGCTGAAGTGTGAGAATCGCTTGAGCCCAGGAAGTCAAGGTTTCAGTGAGTCGAAATCACATTACTGCACTTCAGCCTGGGTAACAGAGCAAGACAGGGAAGGGAAGGAAAGGGGAGGGGAGGGGAGGAGAGGGGAGGGGTAAAAGAGAGGAGAGGAGAAAAGGAAAAGAAAAACAAAAGAAGGAAGGAAGGAAGGAAATAAAAAGAGAGAAAGAGAGAAAAAAGAAAGAAAAAAGAAAGAAGAACAAACAAAAGAAGGAAGAAAAGAGAAGAGAAGAGAAGAGAAGAGAAGAGAAGAGAAGAGAAGAGAAGAAAAGAAAAGGGGCTGGGCGCAGTGGCTCAAGCCTGTAATCCCCGCACTTTGGGAGGCCGAGACGGGCGGATCACGAGGTCAGGAGATCGAGACCATCCTGGCTAACACGCTGAAACCCCGTCTCTACTAAAAATACAAAAGACTAGCCGGGCGAGGTGGCGGGCGCCTGTAGTCCCAGCTACTTGGGAGGCTGAGGCAGGAGAATGGCGTAAACCTGGGAGGCGGAGCTTACAGTGAGCTGAGATCCGGCCACTGCACTCCAGCCTGGGCGACAGAGCGAGACTCCGTCTCAAAAGAAAAGAAAAAAGAAAAGAAAAGAAAGAAGGAAAAAGAAAGAAAGGAGAAAGTAATGATTCCTAAAATGATTGCTTATTTCAATGTTGTGGGAGCAAAAGTATCAAATAAGCCTGATATATCTCAGTATACCAGAAAATACACAAGTGCAAAGAACAGTGGTGTGGTATCAAAAACAAAGTAACCAGCCTCAAGGACCTCCCAGTGAAATAAGCCTGATGTCAAATTAAATAATTATGGTAATGCATTATAACCCATTGAATAAAATAGATATTTGAGAGTACATTCTGATATGCTAGTAAATAAATAGGGATAAGTAAATACCAACTAATAAATGGAGAAAGATGGTTGGCCACAGGAAATCAACATTTGGCAACCATTGTAATAATTCATTTCTCCAACTAATATCAATGGATGCTAAAATTAGTGGGTGGAAATTTGATAAGGAATAGAATGTTTGCCTAGTCTCAAAATGACTCCCATATACTATTAATTACGAAAGTAACTTTATAGTGGAGAAACCTGACAGAAACAACCTAAATCAGGCAATCAAAGTTAGCAGTGAGACAACTGAAATTGTGTACCACCTGATAGGATACAATGAGAACACAGGACCTCTTGCTTTATATTTTTGCCAAGGATTCATAATTTAAATCTGATCGTAAACAAATATCAAAATAGATTCAAATTGAGTGACATTCTACCAAATAATTGGTCTATGGTAGTCAAAAGTGTCAGAGTCATTAAAGACAAGTAAAGGCCAAGGAACCATTCCTGATTGAACGATACTAAAAAAATACGAAAATTAACTTCAACACATAATTTTGAGTTGGGCCATCTTTCTATAAAGAACATTTCTGGGAAAGTAAAGACCCTTGAGAGGGATTGCAGAATTGGGTATTAGTAATGTATCCATGTTAATTTCCTAATTTTGGAGATAGTGTTGTTGTTATGTTGCAAAATATTAATGTTCATAGGCTTTACACACTAAAACGTTTAAGAATGATGGGATATCATATCCACAACTCACTCTCAAATGCTTCAAGGAAAATAAAGATACCTTTACACTATTCTTATGATTTTTTTTATAAGTTTAAAATTACTTCAAATTTTTAAAAAACAGTAGAGAAAAAAGTAAAAGTTAAAAATTACTTTCTCTGGTAATATCAAGTACACATTTTTCCAACTCAGCTGGTGCATTGCCTGATGGTATCCATTACAGAATGATGGCAGTAGGCAATTGATCAACTCTTCTCAACTCTCCATATGCATGAGCTAATTCATATGCACAGAGTGCTTTGGTAATTTGTTTGATTTTAGATATACAAATATTAGTGAGGCATGCCATGAGAGTACTGAGCCATGTGTTGAATGCACAGGTCATTTAATAAACAGGAAAAGAACTACCAAAATACCATTAAGATTGCCTAATGTGGGTTACAAATCAGATAATAGTTACATTTTCAAATAGTTGCAGTTCTTTTTGATGAAAAAGTGATTGTATTTATTTCTCTAGGCACAGATGGTAAACCAATTGATTGAAGATTATATTTATATTCAATTTTGATTCAAAAAGAGATAGTTGCCTAAGAGAAATACTGCTTTGTAAGATAGTGAGTTCCCTATAGTAAGATCTGCTCGAGCTAGTCAGTGGGATAACCTGTTAAAGATGTGAGAAAACAGATAGATGAAGTAGAAATGAACGAAAGCCTGATTTCTAAATTCTCCTCGAACTGGAATACTTAACATTTTATGATTCCCTGAGCAATGGAAGGTAGAATTAGACTAATCAGATGTACTCAAGGAGATAAAGTCTTAAATATGGATGTTTGTATTCCTATTCATGAGCATTTCAAAGGTGTTCCACTTCTGAGATATAAGTACAAATTCAAAATATCTATTTTCTCTGCTATAGATTCGATAACCATCTCATGTTGATGGGCCTGACTTCAAGTGGAAGAAAAAAACAACCTCCTTCTTTACTGTCAAAATAACAAACAGAATGAGATTTTAGAAGAACATTGACTGATTTTTACTTCATAATTGAAAGATGGGCCTATTAAAGGGACATAGCAGCCCTGATGGAATTGTGTGATCATTTGCACAAATGCTAATTTTGATATGTGGTACTTCATAATTGTAAACAGCATGGCTGGGTCCATATCATGTACAATGCATCCTTCCCCCGGGGGGCCTAGGCCTCAGCAAATCAATTACTGAAGGGCCATTTGCAGGGATTGAGGATTGGGGTATTCACTCTGCCTTCTTGCTGTGCTGATGGACAGAGCCCGTCTGAAATGACAGGATGCTGTGCTCACAAGGGAAACCGTCTTCTTCTCCAGATGAACCATCTTTCTATGTACAGATGTACATATGAAGCCTGGAGAAAATCGTTTCCTTTCTCTGGCCTTAGTGTTTTCACAAATAATATAAAGAATTTTGAATAGTCTAATGTCACTGAAATGACTCTGCTTGACATGTAGTGTGGAATGAGAGAATTTAGGCTTTTAATTAAGAGACCCAAGGATTCAAGTTCTGCTCAGCCATTTGGGAGGTCTTGAACAAGCTTCCTGAGCTTGTAGAGCATTGCTTCCCTCAACTAAAAACAAGTGAGAATAATAACACATTCTTTACAGGGCACTGGGTATGCTAGTTGGGACACAGTCTTCAGTACATATTTGCTACATAACTGAACTTTTACATGTATAACTTAATACACACCAATATGTATGCGATTAAGTAATCAAATATTTACATTTGTGCACTTTTACCCCTACAAAAGTCCAAGAGGTGATGGAAAACATGGCAAAGCAATAAAGATGTGCCACAAGATGAATAGAATTCACTGCCCCAGATTCACATAGCCTCATCACCATAACGCAGGTGTTATGCACTGAATGTTTGTCTCTCCTTAAAATTCGTATGTTAAAGCTTTAACCCCCTATGTGATAGGATTTGGAGGTGGGGCCTTGGGAGGTAATTAGGTTTTGATAAAGTCATGAGGTTGGGGCCAACATGTTATTTGTATCCTTAGAAGAAGAAGAAGAAACCAGAGTTCTCTCTCTTTTTGCCATGTAAAGAAGTCACAATATGAAGGCAACCATCTAAAAGCCAGGAAGAAGGACCTCACCAGGAATTGATTTGGCTGGCATGTTGATTTTGGATTTCCAAGCCTCTAGAATTGTGAGAAATAAATGTCTGTTGTTTAAGGCATTTAGCGTATGGTACTTTATTATGGTAGCATGAGCTGACTAAAACAGCAAATACTCAGTAAATGTTTGTCAGATAAACACATGAATAAAAGTACCACATGCCAATCCTTACCTCCATAAATGAAAGTCCGTAGTGTTAATTAAAATTGTAAAAAAATAAATTTTTTCTTTTCTTTCTCCTCCTCCTCCTCTTCCTTTTTCTTCTTCCTCCTCCTTCTTCCTAGCTCTATCTGGTTTGTTATAATAGCAATGGAAGGAATATTTCTCATGCAATGCTCTGAGCTCAGATCCATTTGTGTGGAAAGGTCCATAAGTCTGTGTGCAACCTTAAGGTAGGTTTCTTATAAGCATTCACTGAAGTAAATTCATCAGAGCCTTCCCCTGGTCACACAGAGAAAGCCTCTATGAAACCCAATGAGGAATGTAAATTTGGTAGTGGAAGCTGAAAACATTATGCATTTTGTAAAACCCATCTCAAATTCTTTTGGGAAAGATAATGAACTAAAATACTGGGAAATACTACAATTTTCTCCAACAAGAAATAAGATAATTTAAGTTGGAAAGAATGGATTTATAATAAATGGTACAGTATTTGATGTTTTTAAAAAAATCAAATAAAAGGCCACAAATTGAATAAAATAGTTTTTTGTTAATGGTGAAACTTGCAGGGCCAGTTAGAGCTCATTAAAAGGTGATGGGAACTATGCAGATTAGATCAAGTTTGGTAATTGGCTGGTTCTGAATCCATTAGAAAGGTTATAGGGCTGTTTGGGTGGGTTATGTTTTATAAATGGATGATTAGAAGTATATTAATGGGCCAAAGGGTTATAAGGATGGGATTGATTTAGTAATATAATGTCTAGGATAACATTAGACTGGGGGCAAGGTTATAAGGATAGAATTAGATTTGGGAAACAGGTCAGTTATGATCATATTAGACAGGTTATGGGGTTGTTTGAAAAAGTGTCCTTTGTTTAATGGCAGTGAGAAAACAAGTATCTAATTAGACTTCCTGTGCATCTTTAGCACTTCTAATACCCTGGTGCCTTTATACATAGAAATTACCCTCCAAAATTTATGTAGGATCTTGACAAACATCTTACTAAGGGTTCAGGTATCAAGCCAAGGCATTAATTCCTAGCAGAGTGTGGTTTTCACTGGGGTGTTACCAAAATATAAAAAATGCATACTGGGAAAAGAGACAGCATGAGATTATGTCAATATTTTTCAAAAGCAGGTTCAAGAGGAGATAACATTTGATCAGAGTCACAGGAAGCTGAACAAATACTTGTCACAGAGATGGTAATAGGAGACTGAAAGGCAGAGTCTAGGAAGAGTGTGTTCTATGAAAACATGTGGGCATGATAAACAGACCAAAGCCTTCGAGGAGCTCAAACAGCCTGTGTGCATCTGTGTTGGAGAGAGTGGAATAAAAGAAGGAGGGCTGTACACATGTGTGTATTTGTGTTTGCAGTAAATGATAAGAAAAGATAAGATGGCAGAGACTAGAGTTTGAGGGAAGAGAGTATAATTTATAAACTTTGTTAATTATAAATATGAACTTCATCATTTCCACCAGTCTACCCCCAAATGTATTCCACAGCAAACAAATATCATAAATACACAAGAAAACAATAAAAATGAGGATTCTGTGGTCAAATATGTTTGTTAATGCTGTTTTAAATTCTTAGCATCTGCCACTTCTAACATGTTTAATTCACACTAGAAACTTCAAGGTTGTGGCTGGGCATAATGACTCACGCCTTTAATCCCAGCAATTTGGGAGGCCAAGGCAGGCAGATCACTTGAGGCCAGGAGTTTGAGACTAGCCTGGCCAACATGGTGAAATCTGTTCTCTACTAAACATACGAAAATTAGCCAGGTATGGTGACTCGCACCTGTAGTCTCAGCTACTCCAGAGGCTGAGGAGAGAGAATGGCCTGAACCCGGGAAGCGGATCATGCCACTGTACTCCAGCCTGGGTGACAGATTGAAACTCTGTCTCAAAAACAAACAAACAGTAAACTTAAAGGTTGTGAGGAGTTCTGCAGTTACAAAAATATGATTCCTTGCCTTCCCTGACCCACCACGTTTTAAGATTTTGGGATTACAGATACCTTTGTACCTATTCTAACCTCCAACAGAATGGTTATTAATATTCCTTTGCAAAAATATTCTAAGGAATATACTTTTGGAAAGCATTATTCTAAGAAAAGGGAAGCTGTTCAAAGAAAGGCTAAGAATACTTAATTTTATCATTTTAAAAAGAAGATAGAATGATACAGAAAGTTAAACTATTGCAAAGAAAATGGGAAAAATATTGATATTGTAGTAGAATATTTAATTTGAATTATCTATTCCTAAATGGGTATATGACCTTTAGAAAAGTTGATCTTTATGTGTCTCAGTTTTCTTAAGTATATGGTTGGAATAACAAAGGAATTTAAGAGCACTAGATAAGATAATGCTTGTAATGATGAACAGTGCCTGGTAAGTAGTGAGAACTTGATTAATATTAAAAGCTGCAAAAATTCTAACCTTCCCCACAGTCTCAGGTATTCTGGCATGCTCAGTTTTACCTCCTGTTCCTAGGTTTAACTGTAGGAATTCCTCCTCACTTTACGTCCAGGGCTTCCTTTTAATCTACTGTCATATTTGGAAGCATTATAGGGAGATATTTTTTACCAGCTAGACCAAGCTGGTTATCAGTTATCCTCTTTGCCGTTGGATAATAGTAAGTATACTTGATATAAATTGAATGAGATGCTCCTATGATTAGTCTAAATATCTAACTGGTACAAGAAGCAGGATTTTGAGTTGTAAGCACCCTAAATCATGTAAGAAAGGAGCCACCAGCTAACAAGGTCATTGTGCCAATACGGATACTGATCTTAAATCTTGGGCTTCTAGGAAATCTTTGCCCAGCCTCCAAGCTCATTTCTTCCTGGACAGTCATTCCACTTGGAATCTATTGTCTCAGTTCTGAACATTTGCCTGATATTCAGACTTCCTAAATATCCCTCCCTGTCTTCACCAAGCTTCTTGGCCAAGAGATTTTATAAATTCAAAAATGTTACGTATATTTTTTCTTTTTATTTCTCAATATTACCTTTAGCAAGTAATCAAAAAGAGCCTGGACATAACCCAAGTTAAAATAATGAATAATAGCTGAAATGTCTTTCCCCTTCTTTCAGGGACAGGAGGAGTTACTCTTAAGAAGAAATAAGAAACAAAACCAAAAGCAGTCTGATCTCTGCTTCTTCGGGGGAGTGACGGGGTTCTGAACTCTGTTCTAAGTCAGTTTTCTGCCCATTTCTATTTCTCCATGATTTCTACTCTAGGGCAATAAGGAAACAGTTAAGTTTCTATATCAGGATAAAAATTTGAATCTCAACTCACTATTATTACGCTGAGCGCATTAATATGGAAGCAAAATTGGTTTACTCTTAGATCGTAAATGTGGACTTTAAATGTTCTTACCACAAAAAAGAAAGAAAGAGAGAGAGAGAGGAGGACAAAAGAAAGAAAGGAAGAAAGGAAGGAAGGAAGGAAGGAAGGAAAAAAGAAAGAAAGAAAGAAAGAAAGAAAGAAAGAAAGAAAGAAAGAAAGAAAGAAAGAAAGAAAGAAAGAAAGAAAGAAAAAGAAAATATGGATTACTCCACCTTTCTTTCCTTCTTACCTTTCTTTTTCTTTTCTTCTTTCACATCTGTCTTGCATTTTCCTCTTTTTCTCCATGGAAGCCCCATTGATGTCAGTCGCTTTTCTCTCTGGTACCCTCAACAATATTTTACACACATTTCCCTTTTCCTTAGGTTGTATTTGAAGTTTCATTTGGTACAGAAAAAAAACTCACATTTAACAAGCTAAAATAGCCAAGTAAAATTTACTGCAACCTTTGTAGAAATTAATTTGTGCTACAAGACATGTTATTTATTTTCTTTTCTTTTTCTTTCCTTTTTTTTTTTTTTTTTTTTTTTGAAACGAAGTCTCGCACTGTTGCCCAGCTGGTGTGCAGTGATGCAATCTCGGCTCATTGCAAGCTCCACCCCTCAGGTTCAAGGGATTCTCCTGCTTCAGCCTTCTGAGTAGCTAGGATTACAGGCGTCCGCCACCAAGCCCGACTAATTTTCTGTATTTTTAATAGAGATGGGATTTCACTATACTGGCCAGGTTGTTCTTGAACTCGTGACCTCATGATCTGGCCGTCTTGGCCTCCCAAAGTGCAGAGATTACAGGCGTGAACCACCACACCCAGCCAAGACATGTTATGTTTTTTTCTTACTGAAGATTTAATGATTAAATGTGTGTCCCTCTAAACTTCAAACTACTTCAAGAGGACAACGTTGCCTTATTCTTCTTTCTGTCTGCCCCTTTTCTGGTCCATGGTTCAGTGGTGAATAATCATTTAACAAATGATTGCTGGATGAAAATGAATGAAAGTATTTCTTCAAATCTCAGCTATGAGTATCACCCCATCCACCATTTTACCAAGAGGGCTGAAGCAGTTCGTCTTTATTGCCCATTCCAATTAAGACACTATATGGTCTGTGATTTAAAACAAACAAGCAAAAACACCATAAATAACCTTCAGATGAACTCATTCAATAACCTGGCTTTATTTCCTTGTGAATGTGAATCTAACAGATTTTTTTTTTCTTTTTAATGTTTAAAAACAAAACCTGATTTGTATGCTGAGTTTGGTGCTGTGGTGAGTTCCTTTCATTGTGTTAGAAACCTGTGAAAACAAGGGGTTTAGATGAGGACAACTAACAGATCCTTCACTATGAAATCTCAAATTGGCACCATCGTAATAACCAGGTGTATCTATAAATCAGAAACAGCTTTCCCAGCAAGACTGCTTTACTTCACCTCCCACTGCGTTACTGCTCCTTTCCAGGGCCGTCAACTTCCACTACTATTGCTAACTAACTCACCACTCAAAGCAGGTGGATGGTTAAAAGAAAGAGCCCTCAATGTTTCCTTCCTGTGTTCATTCTCCCTCAGGTCCCTGGACTTTGGGACTCATTCTACTCGACTTGATCCCCACTCTCCACGCTGATCACATACACATGTTCACACCTGGCAGAAGAGGAAGAGGAGGCATGAAGGAATGGCCTCTTCAGAATAGAGAAAAGGTAGGAATCATCTGGGATGTTTACCAGAGAGAACCCCTTAGGCTGACTCAGGAGTTGGACTGAATGTGAAAGAGACCAAGTAGGTAAGCCAATAAATATACTACAAAGCTTCCCAAGAAAACATCACCATGGCATTCTCAACACAGACTATCTTCCCATTAGAGGATATTTTCCACTGGGAAATATATAAATCCACCCAACTATCCATGTATACAAGAAGGTGACTTCATCAGCCATCCACTTTCCTCCATGTTCAAAACCATGTCTCTAGATTAAATCACCATGGTCTCTCGGTTTAACTGCTTTAACAGCCTCCTTCTCCAGAACGCAGCCACCACAATTGGTTTATAGAAATAGAATTCCATTTTGTATTCCCACTTAACATCCCTGTTGGTTAAACTCTTTTTCCCATTAATTTTAAGATAAAATTCTAAGGCACAATAGCTTATGGTACCCTGCATGACCTTGCCCCTGTTTAACTTTCTAGCCCCCTTCTGTTCTACTTTGCACTAGTTTTCAACATAAAACAAACTTTGTCGAGTTTCAGGCCCTCCATACAGGTTACTCTTTCTGCCTGAAACCTTCTTCCTCCCACCTTTACATGACATCTGGCTTATTCTATCAACTAAAGCCTAAATTTCACTTTTTTTTGTCAGCAACATTTCATTCTATTGACAACCCGTACCCACCAATATAAATCAGTCTCCCAGTTATACACTGACATTTCAGCTTTTACCTTTCTCTATAACATTGATCACAATTTGTACTTATATGTATATCTGCAGATATATACATATTTCTCTCTTTCACTAGACCAGTGAATCAGCCAGAGTTGAATTTTCCCTCCGGGGAGATTTGCCAATGTCTGAGGTTGTTTTGCTGTTAAAATTGTATGCCAGGGAAGGGAATATTACTGGCATCTAGTTGGTAGAGGCCAGGGATGCTTATAAACATCCTATAATGCACAAGACACTTTCTCACAATACAGCATTACCCAAACCAAAATGGCAACAGTGTCAATATTTGAGAAACCAAGGCCTAGACTATAAGCACTGTGATCTAGGTGGAAGCCATGCCTTCTTTAAACATTCCCGTTTCCCCAGGGCCTAGAGTTTACTTGACATATATTGTGCTTAATAGATGTTGATTGGCTGAACACATATTCCTTATTACAAACACAGGCTAATCATTTACTGATTTATCATTTACTGAGCGTCAATGGCATATCAGGCCATGTATTTGCCATTGATACTATAATGAGACAAGAGTCCATATTATCAGGAGCCTTAGAATATGGAAGAGGAATGAAAAAGTGAGCAATCAATTGAAATTGGGAAAGTTGTAATGCACTGCACAGTATAAAAAATTAGTTTACTTACTGAAGTGGCACAAAGGATGTTTAAAAGAAAAAGTAACATGGATCCTTCATTCACTTAACAAATATTCATTGAAGGCAAATGTTGGAATGTATCAATGAAGAAGACAAGTAAGACCCCTGTCCTAATGAAATTTATATTCTAAAGGAAAAGACATACAGTAAAAGGAACACTGTAAATCAACAAGATCACTACAGGTGAACTATGTGCTCTGAAAACAATAGATAAGATGATGAGTTAACGTATAGCCGAAAGAGTCCCCTTTAAATAGAATAATTAGAGAAATTACCTTTGAGGACATGGTATTTTGCATAAGGTTTGAATACTACAAATTGGGCAGATGTACAAAAAGATATATAAACTCACTTTCCAAACAAATTAAACAAAATATGTAACCTATGTAAAAAAGACCTTTGAATAATGCAGGAAGATGAAGGAGGTTGATGAATCTAGAATTCTATGAGATTCAGGGAAAAATGGCATCAAATGAAGTCAGAGACAGATTTTTTAAAAAATCTATGATAATTACCTAGGTCATAGCAAAATGCATGAGTTTTTATTCTAAAAATAATGAAAATCCACATGGACTTTTTAAAATTAAAATTTGTGTTTTAAATGGTCACTCTGGCTGTCTCACGAACAAAAGTGGAAAGAATGAAAGCAGATAAAACTACTAGTGAGGCATTGCAGTGGTCCATATGACAGGTGAAGATGACTTTCTTTCTTGATTTTTTTTTTTTTTTTTTTTTTGAGTTGGAGTCTTGCTTTGTCACCCAGGCTGGAGTGCAGTGGCATGATCTCGGCTCACTGAAACCTCCAATTCCTGGGTTCAAGCAATTCTTCTGCCTCAGCTTCTTTAGTAGCTGGGACTACAGGCATGCGCCACCTTGCCCGGCTAATTTTTTTTTTTTTTTTGTATTTTTAGTAGAGACGGAGTTTCACCATGTTGGCCAGGTTGGTCTCAAACTCTTGACCTTGTGATCCAACCGCCTCGGCCTCCCAAGTGTTGGGATTGCAGGCGTGAGCCACTGCACCTGGCCAGGTGAGGATGACTTTCATATGGTGGTAGAAGTGGAGAATGCAAGAAGTAAATGAATGTGATATGGTTTTCTAAGTTATCATAGACAAAAATTGGTGAAAAGATAAATGCAAGAGAAAAAATTTAAAAATCAAAACAATACCTAACTGTGGAGAGTATTATTTCAAGAGATGATTGGATTAGAAATGATGCTTGTATGTTTTGTTGGTGATGGTCACATACTGCAGTTCGACATAGTATAATTGCAACATTAAACATGAAAATAGCCATAGTGGCAATGCTTACACAGTACTATATGTCAAACATTCTCTGCATTTTACAGACGTTGGCTGTCTTAATCTTCAAAACAGCTTCATATGTGAGATATGACTAGTCTCTCCATTTGAAAAAAGAGGAAACCAAAGTAAAGAGAGTTAAAGTAACAAAGCTTAGAGCAAATAGCAAGTATCATGGAAGTGGAAATACGAACGAGGAAGTTATGTAGAGGAATCTGTAATTCAGACTGCAGCTCCAGGCTGCAAATCTTAAGTTGCAATATTTAAGGAATGGTTGAGATTTGATGTCCATGTAGAAAGATAGTATTACCAATAACAACAAAAAGAGCCTTTAAGGTTTGGTAATATGATTGGCTAAACAATGTAAAGAAAGATGGAAATAGGCTGGGTATGGTGGCTCATGCCTGTAATCCCAGCACTTCGGGAGGCCAAAGTGGGCGGATCACGAGGTCAGGAGATAGAGACCATCCTGGTTAACATGGTGAAACCCCGACTGTACTAAAAGTAAAAATTAAAAAAAAAAAATTAGCCATACACGGTGGCATGCGCCTGTAGTTCCAGCTACTTGCAAGGCTGAGGCAAGAGAATTGCTTGAAGCCAAGAGGCAAAGGTTGCAGTGAGCCGAGATTGTGCCACTGCACTCCAGCCTAGATGACAGAGTGAGACTGTCTCAAAAAAAAAAAAAAAAAAAAAGAAAAAAGAAAAAAATATAACCTTTAAGCTTTGGTAATTCTATTGGTCAAACAATGTAAAGAAAGATGGAAACAAATGAGCAAGCAAGTCTGTCTTTTGTGGTAAATTTATATTCTGTTATGTTGGAACATTTGGAAAATATAGGAAGTCTTCAGATTTTCTGGGCTTTGAATGCCAGGCTAAGTAATTTTATTTTCTGTATGTATTCTGAAGTCTTAGAGAGCCTGTGAGAAAAAAAGTGGCAGTGCAGAGTGGTACTTACAGATGACACATCAGGCAGTAGTAGGTGGAACAGTTAAGAGTGCTAGTGAATAGAAGTTTTGAAATCATTTAAAAGGTAAGCACAATACCAAATTTCCTGCCGGGGACAAGGAATAAAAGAGCAGAGTAAACAATACATGATGTTAGCAAAAGGAGCATCGCAAGGGGCTGATGCATTCACTTTAGGAGAGCAGTCCAATATCCTTGGGGATTCTGTCTCTCAAAATGCTATTTCTCCTTCATGCCTCCAATGTGTCCCTTCTATTTCACTTTCCTTGAGGATAGGTAATTTAAGAGCTGTTGGGATTTTTGTCAAAGAAAACATTTTCAGTGTTTCAGATTCTCAACAAATGGGGCTTGGATGAGAAATTTCAATCTGGCAGAGATATGATATACTGTGTAAAAATCTCTGCACATAGAATTGAAGACCTAAAATATGCACGTCAAAAATCTTCAAACACCCAAAATCCATATTTCAGTGTCCAAATAATTACTGATAGCTCCTTTTTTTCCCCTCAGTTAATTATTATGTGGATTGCCCTGAAGAATGTGGAAAGAAAAGTAAATAATATTTATGATTGCCTTCTATCTTTTAGGCTGTATTAGGCATATCACCCTACAAGCACCCTGAATAGTGATTAGATTGTTTATTTATCTAGCATAATTGACTTCTCTACTTATCTGAATTTACTATTAAACCACATGTTTCCTTGGGCTAAGAATCAAAGCTTGTATAATACTGACATTTGGGAACACGGGTGCAACAGCCATATTTTCTAGTTTAAGTTCCAACTTTCGTTCTATAAATAGGTGTATAAACTTCGACAGATAATTTAACCAATCTGGGCTTAACTTCTTAGTTCAAAACTAGAAAATGTAATAGAAATCATGATGAGGATTAAGAGTTAATAGATTTAAGCTGCTTGTCTTATTTTGCATCAATAAATGTTATTATTGACATATCTCCCATATATAATTGGAAATCAATAAGTATTTGATGTTGGAATGGTTGGATATTGTTATGGTCTAATGTGGATTGCTTAAGGAAGTGTTTTTGAAGGCTATGTGAAGCAGATAAAGAAATGCTTAATGTAGTGTGGCTGTACTGAAGTTGTATTGGTTGTACTAGTGTGCTTGAAGGTGGGAGGCAAGTTCAAAGGAAAACAGGAATTCAGGTGCTAAAAAAGTGTGTGCAGTGAAACTGTTCCATATATGATATTAATGAGTGATAAGGGTTGCTTAGTGTTCAAGTGGTCTATTCAAAGGTCCATGGAAATATTGTGAGACTTTTGAATTTATAACTAGAAACTCAAATATTGTTTAAAACAACATTATTTCTGGGCCAGGCATGGTGGTTCACACCTGTAATCCCAACACTTTGGGAGACCAAGGTGAGAGGATCCCTTGAGCCTTGGAGTTTGAGTCCAGCCTTGGTAATATAATGAGAAACCATCTCCATAAAAAATAAAAATAGCCAGATATGGTGCTATGCACCTGTACTCCCAGCTAGTCAAGGAGCTAATGGGGAAGAATTGCCTGAGCCCTGGAGGTTGAGGCTGCAGTGAGCCATTGTCACAGCACTGCACTCCACACTCCAGCCTGGGTGACAGAGCTGAGACCCTATGTAAAAAAAAAAAAAAAAAAAAAAAGATAAAAGAAAGAAAAAAAAGATAAAAGAAAGAAAAAGATATTTTTGCATTTTGGAAAGAAATGGGACAATTTCTTACTTAAGATAGTAAAAGCGGTCCATAATTCAATAAAATGTACAGCTGGAGATTATGAAACACAAAGAAGAGTTTCGTTTTTACATGAGTGCATGAAAAATATTTGTAGTGGAAGCAAAGACATACTAGAGAATCATAACCTCAGAGACCATGAGGTGGGAAAGAATAAGCAGGCTTAAGAAACAGTTGTCAGAGGAGACTTGGCTTTATAAAGACAAGAGGAGAAGGAACATTTGGTGACAAGGTTCCTGATATAAAGGAGGCATTTATAATGGAGATTAGGTTATAACTGGCACAGAAATAAAGGTCAAGGAAATTTTCAGAAACCAGAAAGCATAGATTTTAAATGACAAGGTAAGGTAGGATGTGTAACTATATGTGTGTCTGTGTTGTGAGAGTACAGATGGGTGAAAAGACTTGTATTTTAATGGTGGATAAGGATGCTCAGGATGAGAGGCAAAACTGTGTCAACTGCCCTTTAGATTTCAGGACAATTCAGTCTGAGATTCCAAATCCTTTTGAAAGCAATGAAGTGAATTTGCAAATTTCTAAAAAAAAAAGAGAGAATTTAATGTGACAGAAAATGTATTATACACAATGGTAAAATAATGGTTCAAAGTCCTCAAAATTAAAAGAGATATATAGGATGGATATAAACCAAAAAATAATTAGTTAACTCATGTCGTTTAAGAGATTATTTAAAACAACCTTTCCCGCACTTTGGGAGGCCGAGACAGGCGGATCACTAGGTCAGGAAATAGAGACCATCCTGGCTAACACGGTGAAATCCCGTCTCTACTAAAAAATACAAAAAACTAGCCGGGCGAGGTGGCGGGCGCCTGTGGTCCCAGCTACTCGGGAGGCTGAGGCAGGTGAATGGCGTAAACCCGGGAGGCGGAGCTTGCGGTGAGCTGAGATCCGGCCACTGCACTCCAGCCTGGGCGACAGAGCCAGACTCAGTCTCAAAAAAATTAAAAAATTAAAAAAAAAAATAAAACAATCTTTCCCGAAGGCTCAGGATATTAGTTAGGACTATGAATGAGCTTTAAAGACAGGCTGCCTAGATTTGAGTTTCAGTTTCATCTTTTTGCAAAATGGGTCTTAGGGAAGTTAATTAAACCTTATGTTGCTTCTTTAAGATGACTATAACAACAATAGTCATCTTGTAGAAGTATAAGACTTATACTTATAAGATGTATAGAAGTATAAGTCTCATACTTCTATAAGATGTATAGAAGTATAAGTACAGATGTATAGATTCTATAAATCTGATAGATTCTATAAATCTGTATGTTAGAATACATCCATAGATGTATAGAATCTATGTATACAATCTATACATCTATGGATGTATAGAAGTATAAGTCTTATCCTTCAAAATACAGATTTATAGAATCTATACATCTATGGATGTATAGAAGTATAGGTCTTATCCTTCAATAAGATGACTATAACACATCTGTAAGATGACTGTAGGAAGGCCAAGTGGGTGGATCACAAGGTCAGGAGATCAAGACCATCCTGACCAACATGGTGAAACCCCGTCTCTACTAAAAACACAAAAAAATTAGCTGGGCATGGTGATGCATGCCTGTAATCCCAGCTACTTGGGAGGCTGAGGCAGGAGAATGGCTTGAACCAGGAAGTCAGACGTTGCAGTGAGCTGAGATTGCTCCACTGCACTACAGCCTGGCGACTAAGCAAGATTCCGTCTTAAAAAAAAAGACTATAACAACAATACTAACAAAATAAGAAATTTTATAATTATAAATTATTTAAAACAATTCTTGACAAATAGTAAATATAATTTGACAAAAGCGTTTGTTAAAACACACAAATGACACAATTTATTTATTCATTCCTCTACTGAAGGACATCTTGATTGCTCTCCACTTTTGACAATTTTGAATAAAGTTTATGCATTCATGTGCAGATTTTTGTGGGGACATTTTCAGCTCCTTTGGGTAAATATATAAAAACACAATTGCTGAATCATATGGTAAGAGTATGTTTAGTTTTGCAAGAAACTCCCAAACTCTTCCAAAGTGTCTTGTACCATTTTACATTTCCAGCAGGAATGAATGACAGTTCCTGTTACTCCACATCCTTATCAGCATTTGGTATTGTCTGTGTTCTGGCTATTGGCCATTCTAACAGATATGTTGTGGTAACTCGTTGTTGTTTTAATTTGCATATGATGTGGAATATCTTTTCATATGTTTACTTGCTATCTCTATATCCTCTTTGGTGAGGTATCTGTTAAGGTCTTTGGCTCATTTTTTAATTTGTTTTTATTTTATTTTTGAGTTTTAAAAGTTCTTTGTATATTTTGGATAAGAATCTTTTATCAGATGTGTCTTTTACAAATATTTTCTTCTAGTCTGTTGCTTGTCTTCTCATTTTCTTTACATCTTTTGCAGAGCAAAAGTTCTTAATTTTAATAAAATTCAGATCATCTATTATTTCTTTCATGAATTGTGCTTTGGGTATTGTATTTCAAAAGCTAACCCCATATCCAAAGACATCTAAATTTTCTTCTTTGATATCTTCTAGTAGTTTTCAAGTTTTGATTTTACACTTAGATATATGATCCAATTTTTGTGAAAATTGTTAGGTCTTAACCTTAAACCCAAAGGTACTGGTATTCAGAAGTGAGTCTTTGAGAGCTGATAAGCCATGATAGCAAAGCCCTCATGGATGGGATTAGTGACCTTATAAAAGGGCTTGAGGGAGAGAGTTTGTCTCTTTTTTTTTTTTGCATGTAGATGTCCAGTTGTTCCAGCACCATTTATTGAAAACATTATTTTTGCTCTGCTCCGTTGTATTGCCTTTTCTCCTTTTTTCAAGAACCAGTTGACTAAGAGCTCTCTTATCTGTTCCATTGGTCTATTTATCTAGTTCATAAATACCACACTGCCTTGACTAAAGTCCCTTCATAGTAAGACTTGAAGTCAGGTAGTATCAGTCCTCCAAGTTTCTTCTCACTCAATATTGGATCAGCTATACTGTGTGTTTTCCCTCTCCATCTAAGCTTGGGAATCAGTTGGTCAATATCTAAAAATATTACTTGCTGGAATTTTAAATGGAATTGCATTGAATCTGTAGATCAAATTTGGAAGAACTGACATCTTGGCCATATTTAATTGTCCTATCCATGAACATAAAATATTTCTCCATTTATTTAGTTCTCTGATTTATTTTCTCCAATTTTTGTAGTTTTCCTCATATAGATCACATACATATTTATTCGATTTATACCTAAGTATTTCATTTTGGGAGTTATATCTGTGGTACACTTAGATAATGGAATATTATTCAGTGCCAAAAAGAAAAAAATGAGCAATCAAGCTATAAAAAGACATGGAAGAACCTTGTGATGGTTAATATCATGTGTCAACTTGACACACATTGTTCCTGGGTGTGTCTGTGAGGGTGTTGTCAAAGGAGATTAACATTTGAGTCAGTGAGCTAGGAGAGTCAGACCCACCCTCAATCGGGGTGGGAACCATCTAATCAGCTGCCAGTGCAACTAGGATAAAAGCAGACAGAGAAATGTGGAAGGACTAGATTGGCTAAGTCTTCTGGCCTCCATCTTTCTCCCATACTGGATGCTTCCTGCCCTCAACATCGGACTCCAAGTTCTTCAGCTTTTGGACACTTGGACCTACACCAGTGGTTTGCCAGGGGCTCTGGAGCCTTCAGCCACTCACTGAAGGTTGCACTGTCGGCTTTCCTACTTTTGAGGTTTTGGAACTCGGACTGGCTTCCTTGCTCGTCAGTTTGCAGATGGCCTATTGTGGGACTTGAACTCGTGATCATATGGGTCAATACTCCTTAATAAACTCTCCTTCGTGTATACATCTGTCCTATTAGTCCTGTCTCTTTAGAGAATCCTGACTAATACAAATCTTAAACGCATATTACTAAGTGAAAGAAACCGAGATGAAAAGGCTGCATACTATATGATTCCAACAATATGACATTCTGGAGAATGTAAAACCATGGAAACAGTAAAAAGATTAGTGGTTGTGGTGGTTGGACAGTGGAGAGGAAAAATAGGCAGAGCACAGGTGATTTTTAGGGCAGATAACATAAATGATCTGTATGATATTATAATTGTAAATACATGTCATTATACATTTGTTCAAACCCATATAATGTACAACACTAATATTCAACCCTAATATAAGTTATGAACTTTGAATGTTCATGGTGTCAACAACAGTTCAATTGTCATCAATGTACCACTCTGGTGGCAGATGTTGATAATGAGGGAGGCCATACATGTATGGAGTCAAGGGATATGTGGGAAATCTATATACCTTCATCTCAATTTTGCTGGGAACTAAAATTGATCTAATAAATAAAGTATTTAATAATAATTTTAAAATAACATCCATACCACTATGGTTTGAATAGATGCATCTTTTAAAAATCCCTGTGTTAGAACTTAAACCCAAAGGTGTTGGTATTCAGAAGTGAGCCTTTGATAGATGATGAAGCCATGATGGCAAAGCCCTCATGGATGGGACCAGTCCCCTTTTAAAGGGCCTGGGGAAGTGAGTTTGTTTCTTTTTGCCCTTCTGCCATTTGAGGACACAGTGTTCATCTCTTCTCCTCCAGATGACTCAGCAAGACAGTTCCATGTTGAAGTAGAAAGCAAGTTCTTTCCAGACACCAAATCTACCAAAACCTTGATCTTGAACTCTTCAGCCAATAGAACAATGAGAAAAAATTCTATTGTTTATGAATTATCTAGCCTAAGGTATATTTTTCTAGTTGCTCAAATGGACTGAGACATTTACCAACTGCTTGACTTTGGGTAAATTACGTAAGCTCTATAAGTCCCAGTTCTCATATTTATGACATAAAAATAGAAAAATACGTGCCTCACAAAGTGTGATGATTAAATAAAGATTAAGTGGAGGCCCGGGCGCAACCACGGGCTCCCAGGCAGCCTCCGTCAACCGGACCCCGCCGCCCTCCTGATGCTGCTTGTGAACGCCGATCCGAGCCCGTGCGCAGCGGAGCGCGGGAGCTCGCGCTCTTCCTGACCCCCGAGCCTGGGGCCGAGGCGAAGGAGGTGGAGGAGACCATCGAGGCCATGCTCCTCAGGCTGGAAGAGTTTTGCAGCCTGGCTGACCTGATCAGGAGTGATACGTCACAGATCCTGGAGGAAAACATCCCAGTCCTTAAGGCCAAACTGACAGAAATGCGTGGCATCTACGCCATAGTGGACCGGCTAGAGGCCTTCGTCAAGATGGTCGGACACCATGTCGCATTCCTGGAAGCGGACGTACTTCAGACTGAGCGGGACCATGGGGCCTTCCCGCAGGCCCTGCGGAGGTGGCTGGGATCCGCAGGGCTCCCCTCCTTCAGGAACAAGTCACCTGCACCAGTACCCGTGACGTATGAGCTGCCCACGCTGTACAGGACGGAGGACTATTTTCCTGCGGACACCAGGGAGGCACAGCACCACCCCCGCACCTGCCCTCGGCCTTTGTGAGCTTTGTGGTCTTCCCATCAGGAATGCTGGAAAAGTGACATTGTGTACATGCTGCAGCTTGGGCGTTTTTTTCTTTGTATTGCTGTTTATTTTGTATTTTAAAGAGATTTTTTTAAATGTCGAGATGGGCTCTCACTATGTTGTCCAGGCTGATCTCAAACTCCTGGGCTCAAGTGATCCACCTGCCTTGGCCTTCCGAAGTGGTGGGATCACGGGCAGCAGCCTCCGCGCCCAGGCTGCTGCCATTTTCGGATTTCCTCCCTGCCTCATGTGAGACTACAGGGTTTGGAGAAGCAGTTGGAACCCACGTGTGGTGCCTCCCACGTTGGCCTGCCTGGGGTTCTACAGGGGTTGAGGGGCCAGGCCTGGCCGGGGCTGATGGACAGTGGGGACTTTCCTTCTCTCCATGATGGCTTTGTAGCAGCTCCATGGTCCTCTCTGTGATGGGGTTTTGCACGGGGTGCGCTCTGCCACTGTGGTGGGTGGATGGGTGGATGGGTGCTGGTTGTGTTGCCTCTAGACCTCGGTGCCCACAGCCTTGAGGATCCTTCCAATAAAGGTGTCGAGAGCTAAAAAAAAAAAAAAAAAATTAAGTAAGATAGAGCAAGTAAAGCACTTAATATATTACATTGCCTATAGAGGTCAAAGGGTATTTTTCATTACCTGTTACTACCTGATATAGTTTGGATATTTGTCCTCACTCCCATCTCATTTTGAAATACAACCTCCAGGGCTGGGAGTGGGGCATGGTGAGAGGTGCTTTGATCATGGGGGTGGATCCCTCATGAATGTCTTGGGCCAGCCCCTTGGTGATAAGCAAGCTCTTGCTCTGAGTTCACAGGAAATCTGGTTGTTTAAAAGTGTGTGATAGGCCGGGCGTGGTGGCTCAAGCCTGTAATCCCAGCACTTTGGGAGGCCGAGACGGGTGGATCACGAGGTCAGGAGATCGAGACCATCCTGGCTAACACGGTGAAACCCCATCTCTACTAAAAAATACAAAAAACTAGCCGGGCGAGGTGGCGGGCGCCTGTAGTCCCAGCTACTCGGGAGGCTGAGGCAGGAGAATGGCGTGAACCCGGGAGGCGGAGCTTGCAGTGAGCCAAGATCCGGCCACTACACTCCAGCCTGGGCGACAGAGCGAGACTCCGTCTCAAAAAAAAAAAAAAAAGAAAAAGTGTGTGATATCTCTTGCCCTGTCTCTTGCTGCTGCTTTCAACAAGTGATATGCCTGTTGCCTTCACCTTCTGCCGTGATTGAAAGCTCCCTGGGTGTCACCAGAAGCCAAGCAGATGCCAGCACCATGCTTTCTATAAAGCCTACAGAATTGTGAGGTCAATTAAACCTCTTTTCTTTATAAATTACCCAGTCTCAGGTTTTTGTTTTGTTTTTGTTTTTGTTTTTGTTTTTGTTTTTTGAGACAGATGGAATCTTGCTCTGTCGCCCAGGCTGGAGTGCAGTGGTGCAATCTCAGCTCACTGCAAGCTCCGCCTCCCGGATTCACGCCATTCTCCTGCCTCAGCCTCACGAGTAGCTGGGACTACAGGCGCCCGCCACCGCACCCAGCTGATTTTTTTTTCTGCATTTTTTAGTAGAGACGGGCTCTCCCCGTATTAGCCAGTATGGTCTCGATCTCCTGACCTCGTCATCCACTCTCCTGGGCCTCCCAAAGTGCTGGGATTACTGGCGTGAGCCACCGCGCCCAGCCTCAGGTTTTTCTTTATAGCAATGCAAGAATATCCTCATATAGTACCACTATAATAACAACTATTTATAAAAATCACCACAATTATTTTGAATTTAAGGTTTTTAGACTTCATAAAAAGCACAAATTATCTGGAAGGAATTGCTTAATTAATAAACTTTAAAAATATTTTGCAGTATTTTGTATTTTAATAAAACTTAAAGCTTCTTCTTCAGTTGATCATCTTTTCTCTTAAAAATTCCTCATCATATATTGATATCATAAACAAAAAAGCATATCTAAACATATATTAAATATAAAATAAACAATAACAAGCATATTATTCTTAGCAGAAAGCAGAAAAGAGAAATCAATTCTGTTGAAACAGGGAGAGGGACTTTGAACTATACAGACATTAAAAAGCTACTCAGGTGTGCAGAAGGAGGTTATACAATTCAATGAAACTAGGCACAGTATACATTTTGTACATAATGCATGCAAACGAAAATCAGAAGAAAATCAGTATTTATTTACTTTCTACCATGAGAATGTGTTGCTCTTGACCAACATGATTGTCTGCATTTTTCCAACAGTTGAGTTTCTATAGGATATGCACTATGTCCTGAACACTCTCGTGTACTTATTACCTACCAAACTTCCTAAAATATAGGAGGCATTTAATAAATATTTGATAAATGCATGTATTCATAAAGAAATCAACAGAAATCTAAAAACAAGTGACTACCTTATCCACAGGGAATGGAATGGATAGAGGAAGTGAACATCACACATTTTTAAATCAAGATTGTATGTTTGTTACAAACTAATCTGAAATATTTTGTAATTACTATTTCTAAGGCATTATTCATGAAGAAACTCTACTATTGAGTTGTCTTTCACCTCCTGTCTCTTTAATAAAAACTGAAGAACTGACCACAAGTTTGCTACTATTTATGATTTTGGTATTAGAAAACCATGGGGATTCCTTCTTCCCTTATGAGACCAAATTCTCAAACTATTTTTGCTACCCCATATGTAAATTTTACTTCCTCCAGTGTGCCTTGATGCATTTACAATGATAACACTGTCAGTCTCGTTTTCCCATTCTTTCATAATTGTCTGAGTACCTCCTCTAATATCTTCTGTTTGTTAGTCATTGATGACTATCTGCCCCCACCCCTCATTTTTTTTTCCATCTGTAAAGTATCAATGTCTGCCTCGGAAGGCCTTTTTATACTTTCTGGGGTGTCAATTTTTGAATTCTGCAAAAGTAATTAAGATTTCCCCTAGTTCTCTTTTTAGTGCATTTTCTTCATTTTAAAATCGGTTGTTAAAATTCAAGATGTCTTGTAACAACCCCTCCTGCAATTAAGAGACAGACGTGTGTCTGGATGTTTTAGTAGGAGAAAAAAAAATCATTCAGCAAACAGCTGTGGTTCAGAAAGGAGCAATTCTGTGTTGTCCATGGTGCTGAATGTGATTTTCTGTGGGTATGGTAAGGCATTAATGGCTTGTCCAAGAATCCAAATAGAATTTGATTTTTACCAAGCACATGAGCCAGTCTGGAATGTATAATAGAAAACTGAATGCATATAGATTAAAAGTAGAGTGCATGTCACAGCATTAAAATATAACAATTTGATTCATTGTTTTCCCTCCATAATTGGAAATGTTTTAAGTAATACAAACAGATGTAATGTTTGATTCCCATCATTTAGGAAGATGTTTCTTCATGAGTCTTGGATGTTCAAATTTTTCTCTATTACTTAACTGATGAGATTTGTTTCTTAGCTCATTACTTACTAGTCAAATAAAGCATAAATTCAAAGAAATTTTATTTATTGCAAAGGCATTTGTTGAAGACCTAATATGCACAATGTCTTATATACTATATGTTTTTGCAATACATATTTAAGTGTTATAATACGTGTCAATATCATTTATTTTAAAAGTTTACTTTTGTGGAGAAGGCATTTGGCTGCAACATCCTTAACTATATGTACAACTACTTAGGCCTTGATGAATAAAGGGATATGAAATTCTGAGTGTGAGACTGGTCAGATTCTGACTTAAGCACTGAAGCAGAATGTGAAAGAGTCTTTTTTAAAACTTATGCTAGTGCCTTGCTCAGTGCTAGATAATCCTATCAGGATCTAGGGACAGAGAAAGACAGGATGGAGAGAAAGATTTAAATCCAATTGAATGCCTGAAATTTGTCTACAAAAGGGCAGATATGGCATGTGGATGCTCCAGTGAGATCAAGTGGTTTAAGGAACCTTCGATGACTGTTGGTGCATTACCCATGGGTTCTTTCACTTTGAATTATTCCACTATGAAATACTCATCTGCTGGCTGCAGAGAGAGGATGACAGAGAGAAAAGAAACTTCTTTGCCTTGTCTAAACTTTGTAGAGAGACTGTCACACATAGGGCAGGCTGTCTTCTCTCATTTGTGTTAACAGGCCCTAAATCACTCTTTCAATTCACTGCCTCTTACTGTGGGGACCATAGTGCTTGGTTCTTCCAGTATGCCGTAGTTACAGAGGGCTCCCATGAAATGTTTCAGTAGGTGCATTGAAGGATTTCAACAAGCCCTCCCCTCCCAGCTATTCTACTAACCATTACTTTCTGGACACATACATTCCACCAAACTAACGAAACTCAAAGTAGCATTGGCAGTAAAATTCTCATGAAATCTGAATGTGCTAATTAACATCTACCAGTGTTAATATGTGGAATTGACCTCTGTGAACCTTACAATTAACACTTTTCTCAAGACGCTATTCTGAGTATGCATTTTCTTTGGACTTCACACCCTGACCTTTTGCTTGTATCTTATAGGCCCATTTTATGAAGTAATCCTTTTCCCTGTTGTTAAAAGCAAGTGCTCAAGTCACGGAGTTGCATATGAGCACTCCAAATCACCATATGCATGACTTACTCCAAAGATTCTCACTGGGTGAGATGTTGGCAAATTTTGCAGGGTGATTCCAGCTTGTACTGTACAAGTCACTGATTGCAGATAATTTACCAATTTTTGGTCCCCCAATATTAATTTCCTATTGAATAGTAGTAGCATAACTATGGAGAAGGCACCCGTATGCATTTCCAAATGCATTTGGGAAAGATTTACCACCTAAATTGACAGCCATTAATAGCCCTTTCTTGCAGTGAAACTACCTTGTGAAATAACTACAAGGGTTGTAATTAGAGCTCCAGTGTCCTGGATTCAATTCTTAGGTTGTCTTGGTCTCATGAGAGTCATATATAGAGGAGGTGAATTTAGAAAATATAAAGTCAGTACAAAGTACCCTCTGAATATTTAGATAGGTATGGTTATAATTTTTTTTCATTTGTTAAATGTGTATAATTGCATCTGTCTTACCTAGAGTTGGGATTATTTTTCTCTTCAGTTAGGTTTATGTTTATGAGAAAACCACTATAAAATTCTAAGAACTATTACAAATAAAAATGTGTTAATTGATTTGATAAATTTTTAGAGTGTGTGCCAAAAGTACACTATTTTAATGCAGGAAATTTTTTATGCTTTCTTTATTTTATTGTTTCAAATTTAAATCTCAAAAATTGGCTAAATACCTTTCCTAAGCTGTTTTTTCAAACCAGTTACCACCATAAGTCATTTAGAAGAAAGAAGTACTTTGTAATGGATCTGAATGGAGTTTATGGTATTACGTTCTTTGACAGTTGTGCAGCCCTAGGCATGATCGACACAATTGGTGGGTGCTCTCTGGAGATCCCCTAAAGATTCAATAAGTGGAATAAATGGGCAATGGAGAATGAAGTGAGTTGGAAAAGTGCCTGGTTGACTTAATAAATACTAGAAAGGAAAGACAGGGCAGGATTTATCTTCCACAAATACATCTGTTTTACTTGGACTATATACACACATGCATGCATGTATTTGTGCACACATGCATGTACACACAGGTGTGCACACACATGCTGCAATTTGTCTTTTACTTTAAATGTATCAAGCTTTCTTGGGCTTTATTCTGACAGTAAGTTGACCCACCTTGACTTCAACTGTAGTTAAAGAAAACCCTACCTCATCCAGAGCATAATTTGTCTCTGTCTGTTGCTGTAAAAAGCCATATCTCTGGTGTTTGATAGTCAACCAAAGATAGAGAAGACAGCCTAAGGGTTCTCAAGCTGGAATTGCTTCCATGTAGAACTGTTTATCAATGTGCTCACTCCACTTTCTCAGCTTTTTTCTTCTGAGGCTTACTTTCTTAATGCAAATACCTTCAAGCTACCCCTGGGAAACCTGAATGTCTGAATTTGATGCACTCTTATGCTAACCTGGTACCCTGGGTCCTTTTAATTAATATGTAATTGGAATTACCAATATTTATTGAAAAATGATTTGATGCTAAATACTTAACAGACATAATTTAATTTTTATAGCAAATCTATGAGGTAAGTATTGGTATTATTCTTATTTGATTATTGAAGGAACTAAGATCCACGGAGGTCAGTAGAGATAATAAAAATCCAATCATAACAAAAGCAGAAACTGAGACTTAAACACAGTAACCCAATTTTTCTTGATTTAAAAAAAATATTCTAGCTTTCTTAGGAATTCAGTTTCAAATGGTATCTCCTCTCTTATTCCTAAAATGCCCATGGATTTCTACATTAAATTCAAAACTATAGGTAATGAATCAAGAACATCAAGACAAATATTGAATGTCTTCATTCAATATTTCCTGTTAATTCTAGGAAATTTTACACAATCAAATAAGTTCTGATTTCTGTCTATCCTAGTTCATGTCTATGCAGCCTCTTCCATCTCTAGGGAATCATCAGTATAAGCACTGGGCTTATCTGCAGCTCACAATCTGCAGCTAAGAAATCTTGAGACGCAGGAATTATCTAGGCTCAGTCTGCCAGCACCATCGCATTCAGCTCACTGAGGTCTGTGTTTTGAAAGCTGTGGATTACAGTTATCCTTCCTTCTTCTATTCAACATTTTCAGTACTGTTGTGCTATATCTGGTTTGTTTTGTTAGTAAAGAGAAGTGTCAGGGAGCTCTCTTGAGAGAGAATGAAGGGATTTATAACCCTAGATTCTGCAAGGGAAGGAT
Organism: Macaca fascicularis; assembly: GCF_037993035.2. NCBI lineage: Eukaryota > Metazoa > Chordata > Mammalia > Primates > Cercopithecidae > Macaca > Macaca fascicularis. Next base: position 39,329,009 of record NC_088389.1, read on the forward strand.
AATATTAACAAAAAGCAAACAATCAATAATGGAAATTCCAATACCATTGCATCTTCAGAAAGTAAGATTTTTTTAGTAGCTACATATTTATAGAAAATGTTTACATTATGTTCTTTGATTGAATATCAGATTCTTATCTGGGTAGGTCGAATCTAATTACATGGGTTCTTAAAAGTAGAGAATATTTGCTGACTGTGATAAGAAAGAGTTATGACTATGGAAGAATGGTCAGAAAGATGCAGTATCATTGGCGTTGAAGATGGAATAAGGGAGGCATAAACTAAGAAATTAGGTGGTCTCTAGAAGCTGGACAAAACAAGGACACAGATGTTCTGCCAGATCCAGATAGGAATACAACCTTCCTGACATCTTGATTTTAACCCAGTGAAAATCTTGTCAGACTTCTGACCTATAAGCTGTAGAATAACATGTTTGTGTTAATTTAAGTCACTGACGTTGTGGTATGTTTTATGACAGTTAAAGAAATACAATAAGTTTGACTACTTAGACTTCCAGACAAGCTGAAATCTATGCTAGATTTCCCATCCCCGGCTCTCCCTAGATGTCCTTACATTCACTTTTTTTTATGGCATCTAAACTGAGGTTTAAGTCTGCTACAGTTTCTAAACAAAACTTGTCTATGCTGCAGACTTGGTTCCATGAATGGTAAAGTGATAACAGTCTTAAGTTTAAATGTTGACATCTGCAAATCATAGACATTCCACATCCATTGTCCAAGAATGGCCCAGCCTGTAAGACTACACTTCTTGATTTGTGGAACAAATATCTATTTTATACCCAATATGTAACATTATTATGCTGATTCCAGGAATCCAGGAGAAAACAACATGGACAAAATCCTTATCGATCTGGAGTTTGTACCTTAGAACAAGGGTCAGCAATTAATGGTCCATGAATCAAATTCAGTCCACCACCTGTTTCTATAGTTTTCTATAATACAGGCATGTGTTATAAAAAAAAATTCATTTGTTTATTTTCAATGCTGCTTCTTTGGTAAAGGGGTAGAGTGGAGTAATAACAACACAGACTGTGTGGTCCACAAAGCCTATGATATGTATTATCCAGCCATATCTAGAAAAAGTGGGCTAATCCTTGCTCTAGAGGGAAAACAGACAATGAAAAAAATGTACAGATATGAAGAGTATTATGAAGAAGTATAGAGTGCTCTGGAAGTACCTTAGGGTATGGAGATGACATATAACCAAATCTGACGTAACTAACACTTGGGTTACAGGTCATCACACTGGCTTGGTATCCCTTGCTTTCAAGCATCTCTACCTTCATTCTGTCAGATCCTAGTTTCCTATCATTTGGTGGAATGAGACAAACAAATATACAAACAGACAGAAAGATAGGCAAGCATTATCATGACTTAAAGTCCCAGCTCTCTAACATCCTTGCTGTGTGGTGTTAAATAATGACATTAAATGGCTTCTGAGCTTCTTGTTTCTAAAATTGTCATAATTTTTGCAAGGATTGTTTGTAAAACTATACAGCAGTAGCTTGATTGCATCAGTGATCCCACTAAAGACATCTATGTATCCACAGCCTCTGGTATCTGGACCCACTCTGTAACCTTTTGTGCCCTCCTATATTAATCAGGGTTCTCTAGAAGAACAGAACTAATAGGATAGATGTATATATAAAGGCAAGCTTATTAAGGAGTATTAACTCAGACTATCACAAAGTCTTACAATAGGCCATCAGCAAGCTGAGGAGCAAGGAAGCCAGTCCGAGTCCCAAAGCTGAAGAACTTGGAGTCAAATGTTTAAGGGCAGGAAGCATCCAGCATGGGAGAAAGATGGAGGCTGGGAGGCTAAGCCAGTCTAATCTCTCCAGGTTCTTCTGCCTGCTTTTTATTCTGGATGCTCTGGCAGCTGATTAGATGGTGCCTACCTGGATTGTGGGTGGGTCTGCCGCTCCCAGTCCACTAACTCAAATGTTAATCTCCTTTGGCAACACCCTCACAGACACACCCAGGAACAATACTTTGCATCCTTCAATCCAATTAAGTTGACACTCAGTATTAACCACCACACCACCCATGCTGACTTCTACCTTAGCCCTTTAACTTTCTTTGGTCAATGGAGACATAGAAAATGTCACACAAGGAGAGACTCCAACATGTCTTTATGTGTTAATGCTTCCTCTTTTACTTCTCAGCCTTCCCCATGAGAACATGCCTAAGACAGACTGCTGAAGAAAGTAGCAAGTGGAACAGTGCTCAATCAGCCTGGTCATCCCAGCCAAGCCTTCAGACATGTAAGCGCCCTCCTCCGATCTGCATAGCTGCCTGGCGCAAACACTGTTGACCACTCTTGACTGAGCCCCACCGAGATCAGCTCAGAACAGTAGAACTGACCAGATGACTCTAGCCTCATGAATAAATTTGAGCGTTTATTTTATTTGCCTCTGAGGTTTCATGGTTGATGTTTTCATTTATTTTATTTATTTTTTTTTTTTTGCAGCAGTTAACTGAAGCATATACAGGAAATGAGATAAACAATGTGCCTAGCATGTACTCAATAAACAGTACCTCCTACCTTCCCAACAGTGTCACCTGTATGATATAAATATCAGCAGGTGTTATTTCAGAGTATGCTGTCATTATTACACTGGTTGGAGTGATGTTTCACTTCTCCTGGGTTTCCAGGTAACAGCATGCTTGCAAACACGCGCGCGCGCGGGCGCGCACGCACACACACACACACACACACACACACACACACACACACGGTTAAATAAACTGTGGATCTCACCATCTGCATTCTTAAGTAAGTACCTGCCTGTTGCATTCTAAGGGGACCAAAGTCCCCTCCAAATCTCAACTTGCTTTCTCTTTAGGGAGCCGCTGTATCTCCCACAGGCTCCTTTTCCCAGAAGAACTGAGCAAGCTACATCATGTCGGGGTCAGCACCCCCGGGCTTGTGAAGTAGGTCTGGAGACGGTTTCCAAAGAGACGTGTTATTAAAGAAACAATGCCTTTGTCTCTGCAGCAGGGCTAAGTGCTGTTTATTTCCAGATGCTTTCCTGGAACACGGGGAAGGGAGTGCAGCTGCACGTCATTCATGGAGTGGCTGAAACAGGATGGGGGACAACACCCAGAGGAAATGAGCAGGCTCATTCAGGGGTGGGGACATGATGCAATTTGTTGTCCCCAAAAGAGAAGGACTCAGTTTCCTTCTTCATGGGCCTGCACCTGCTCCAAATTTCAACACTCTTGTTTGTTTGAATGACGCCATCCATTTCTTCTTCACCTAATCTTCTAAGCTTTAGCAATTTTTAATTTATCCATATAAATATATTCTTAATTCTTTTTTCTCACCCCTCTATTATTCATTTTGATGAAAATAGTAGAGATAAATGGCTCTGAATGCAGGCTCTGCAGAAAATCTGATTCAGTCAGAATCCATCTCCATTTATTTTTGGACAAACCTTCTTCAAAACTTGCTTTCATTAGCAGAGATGGTGATGCGAGCCTGTAATCCCAGCTACTGAGGAGGCTGAGGCAGGAGGATCACTTGAGCTCAGGGGTTCAAGTCTGCAGTGAGCCCTGACTAAGCAACTGCTCTCCAGCCTGGGTGACAGACCAAGATCCTGTCTCAAAAAATAAAAGAATTGAAAAGGAAAAAATAAACTTGCTTTCCTTATAATGGCAGATGTAAAAAAATAGTGCTACATTGTAGGTGTGTTTTGCAAAATAAATAATTCAGAATTAAATGTTTATCTCAGTATTTGGCAAAGAGCAAGTAGTTAGTAAATATTTGTTCTTAACTATCATCACCATCATTTTAGTCTTATTGGTATTATTATTATGGCTGAATCCTAGTGTTTGTTGGACTAAACATCTCACAGCTCTTCCGTTTGTCTATCTGAGTCCACCGTCCCTGTACTCACTATGTAAAACACCTCTCTGACTTTCCAACTAGCCTCACGAGTTTCTCTGTCTTGTTCCTAATCTTTCTTCACTGGCCCATCATCTTTTTCTAGGATAACTTCCACTGTTTGTTACATCATGTGTTAGTTTCCTAGAGCTTCCACAACAAAGTGCCACAAACCTAGTGACTTAAACAACAGAAGTTTATGTTTTCCACAGTTCTGGAGGCTGTAAGTTTGAAATTAAGGTATTGGCAGGGCATGGCCCCTCTGAAACTTTTAGGGAAATACTTCCTTGCCTCTTCCTACCTCCTGGGAGCTTGCCAGCAGTTGTCAGCAACGGTTGGCTTGTAAATGCATCATTCCAATCTTCATAATCTCAGGGCATTCTCCTTGTATGTCTCTGTCTTCACAGGACCATCTTCTTATAAGAACACTATGTGTGTTGAATTAGGGGCCCACTCTCCTCCAGTATGATCTCATCTTCACTAATCACATCTGCAATAATCCTATTTCCAAGTAAGGTCTCATGTTGAGGTACTGGCAATTTGGACTTCTAGATATATTTAGGCAGGAAGAGGACATTTAAAACGTGGCTTTTCAGAACCCACCCCAGTTTATCTTCAGGCCCTGTTCCTCGCCAGTCTCTCCACACTCTTCTCTCTGGCTATAAGAGTACTTTTAGTGAGCTGATGATTCCATGACCCCTCTGCTTCCTCAGAGCCTTTTCATTGGCTGTATACTGTGGCTGTCACATAGCCAATGCCCTCCCTTGGTTGATTTTCCACCTAATAATACCACCTATTATAAGAAACCCTCTGGGTAGTGTTAGGTGTCCTGCTGTCATTCCTCTATGCCTTTTGAGGGGTTACTGCCTCATGGCGCTTATTACATGGCTTTCTAACACTTAATTACTTTTCTGTCTCACCAACCAAGCTGGCCAGGTCTGCCTTTTGTATGGCTAGCTCCTAATGCATTGTCTCTTACATAGTAGATTTCAAATCATTACTTGTTAAACGAATGAATAGCCATCCATTATGATGACTATTAACTTAAAATATTAAATAACAAATGTTGGTGAGGATGTGGAGAAATTATAACCCTTGTTACAATCTCACATTGCTGGTGATATTGCAAAATGGTGCAGCCACTGTGGAAAACAGTGTGGTGTTTCCTCAAAAAATAATAAAGGTAGGATTACCACTTGAATTACCATGAAAGAAGTAATTTTACTTATGAGTATATACCCAAAAACATTACAGGCAGGCACTGGAAAAAAATATTTCTACACTTATGCTCATAGCAACATCATTTACAATAGTCAAAAGATGAAAGCAACCCAGTGTCCACAGATGGATGAAGATCAATGAATAAACAAAATATGATATATACATACAATGGAATATTATTCATTCTTTAAAAGGAAAGAAATTCTGGCACATGCTACATCATGATGAACCTTGAAAATGTTATGCTAAGTGAAATAATCCAGTCACAAAAGGGTGAATACTTCTGGTTGCATTTGTATGTAGTACTTAGAATAGTCAAATTCATAAAGACAGAAAATAGAATAGGGGTTTGTAGGGGTGAAGGGGAGGAGGAAATGGGAGGTTATTGTTTAATGGGTATAGAGTGTCAGTATGGGAAAATAAAAATGTTCTGGAGATAAATGGTGGTGATGTTTGCACAATGACAAAAATGTATTATACTTAATGCCACTGGCCTATAAATTTAAAATGGTTACAATGGTAAGTTTTATGTTATATATATTTCCACAACAAAAAATAAAAACTACCCCAACCGCTTCCCCCAGAAAATAAACGAATGAGTCCTATATATATACCCTGAGATGTCTGAATCAATCATTTTTGAATGATTAACTGAAACTGAATGCATCTCTATGCTGGTCACTGTCCTCAGCACTATGCAAATACTAATTCATTTAATCTTCCTAACACCTTATGCTGTAGGTAATATTATTACACCAATTTTATAGATGGATATACTGAAACATAGAGGCAAAGCAATTGTCTTAAAGCTAACAGTTTGTATGAAAGAGAATGGGCTTAGAACAGAGGCAGTCTGGCTCTCCAGTCTGGACTGTTAACTCTCATAGCTCAGATAATGTTAACCACTGCAATAATCAAAATATTCAGGGATCTAGCTTACAGGTACAGCAATGTCCATACTACTTAGTATCCACGAGGGCACTCAAATCAGCCCCATATAGGCTTTGTTTCTACAACATCCTTCCATGTTCCTTACTCCAGGAAAAAAACCTTCCACCTATATTTTTAACATTTTCTGAAGTTTCTTGCCTAAGTGATTTTCTCTACATTATTTTTTCCTGATTATCTATTTCTGTGTAAAAGCTATCCTGTAACTTTTAATACTGCAAAACAGCCAATTGGCTTTTCTCACAATTTTGTGTGTTAGAAATTTTGAAGGGCTTGGTTGGGCAGCTTTTCCCTGATCCATGTGATACCCACTGGGGACAGCTTAGGGTGGAGGATGCACTTCCAAGATGAGGGCTTCTTTTTTTTTTTACTATCATTTTTTATTTTTTGAGACTGCGTCTCGCTCTGTCGCCCAGGCTGGAGTGCACTGGCAAGATCTCCACTCACTGCAAGCTCCACCTCCCAGGTTCACACCATTCTCCTGCCTCAGCCTTCCGAGTAGCTGGGACTACAGGTGCCTGCCACCACGCCCGGCTAATTTTTTTTGTATTTTTTTGGTAGAGATGGGGTTTCACTGTGTTAGCTGGGATGATCTCGATCTCCTGACCTCGTAATCTGCCCGCCTCAGCCTCACAAAGTGCTGGGATTATAGCCGTGAGCCACCGTGCCCATCCAAGGGCTTTTGAACTCACAGGTTGGCACCTCAGTGCTTCTTGCCCTCCTCTCCCCTCCCTTCCTCTCTCCTCCCTTCCCCTCCTCTTCCCCTCCCCTGCCCTTCCTTTCTCTCCTGTCCCCTCTCCTTTTAACTTTTTTCTCCTCTTCTTCTTCTCCCTCCTCCTCATCCTTCTTTCTCTCCCTCTCTCTCTTTCTCTGCCTTCACATGACTTCTTACTGTTCTAGTATACGGTGACTTCACTTGCTCGGGCTTCTGAACAGCATGGTGGGTGGTCTCAGGGCAGTGATATTTTTTACATGGTGACTGGATTCCAAGACACGGATAGCAGAAGTTGCCTAAAGAGTTAAAAGATTTGTTTAGAACTGGCACAATATCATTTCCAACATATTCTATTAGTCAAAACAATCACAAGACCAACCCATATTCAAGGTGCTGAAGACATAGGCCCCACCTTTTGATGGAGTAATGGCAGTTTCCATTGCAGAAGAGCATGTGGAATGAGAGGTGTCATTGTGCCACCTTTGTACAACACAATATTTCACTATCGATAGTTGCACTGTATCTTTATCTCTATCTCTATATTTATATCTATATCTAGTTGGAATCACATTGCTTATTGGGAAAAGACTTTGCAGTTGAACTTAGCAGACATATTTCTGGTTCTCCATTTTCAGCTGATGGAAATGGGTACCTGAGTCAAGTTTTCTAAGTCTTTGGACGTTGTTTCTTAAAGTTATAAGATGAGAAACCTGGGTTACATGAGTATTGGAGGCCTTTCTAATTCTAAAAGATTGTGACTCTATAAAAATGCTTTTGCCAAGTATATAAAATTACACAAAACAGATTTTATGACTTTTAAAGGTTGATTTATTCACAGTGCCTGTCTACATTGATCAGTTTCACCATATAAATGTCAACCATTTTATTTTATTTGCACTGATGGACCTAACCAGGGTTAGCAGTACATTTTGACCAGATCCACAAGGTCACAGCCAAATGGAAATTCCTGTTAAACATCATCAAAGATCATCAAAGGGGGAACAACAGATAAGCTTTGCTTCATGCAGCTGCTGTGATTGTGGCAAGCTTTTGGTAAGTGAAAGTTTTGTAAATTTAGTTGATTCTTAATTACGTTAGAAACACTTGTTATTTAAAAAAACTCCAGGGTGACTCACATATATATGTGTTTCTATATATACATATACACATACATATGTAAATATACACACACATACATAAAGTGCCTTTGTAATATGAATCTTAATGGCTTAATTAATGTTTTGCAAATTATAATTTGGGTATCTCCAGTGTTCTTAATACTCAGCCTACCCGTATTGCATAGTCAAATATTTCTATGATATTTCTTCTGTAGAACGAATTGATATGCAGGCTGATATCTTCCAAACAGATCAGCCAGACATATTTTTTCAAGTGGAATTTTATCTCAGCTGTCCAAGTCAATGTTTCCACTGCTCAAATTCATCAGCTAATTGCCACCATATCAGTTTGACTTTGACAGCCAGTTCATTTTCTACTGTTTTTCACTGCTTCTTTCAAGTCAGTCATGTTATCAGTTTCTGCCTGACTCACTTATTCTTTAATAATTTCCTTTCTTTTTGCTAAAAGTATGTGTGCATGTTTTGTTGACTGTAAATAAATAAATTCTTGCTACAAAAAAATTTAAACAGCACCACCATTTATAACGTAAGGTATAAATGATTTCACTCTCTTACACTGCAAGCCTCTAAGATGACCACTGTTCACAGTTCAGCATGTATTTCTTTGAAATTTTCAAATTTTTGTTTAAAATTTGATAAATTATAATCACCTGTTAAGAAAGTACATATAGAACCACATTATTTTCTGATTTTGTGTCATAGCCTATTGAATTATTTTCAATTCATTTATGAAATTGACACCTCGATTTTAGATATATCAGCTGCTTTTTTTCTTATTTGAATATTATATTGAACATATTCACCCATCTACTAATTATTTACTTAATGTAAATTCTTAAAATTAAAATTCTTAATTAAAGTCATGTGGACATATTTCTTTTTTTTAAGGAAATTATAGTCAGAACAAAAGTGCATAAGGATGCTTGTTTAACCATATCGTTGCTAAAACTAGACTTAGGAATCTTTTGATAAAAATGTTTTTCTTTCTCTCCTTTAATTAGTACTGGTAGGCATCTTTTCATATTTTTCTGGTTATTTATAGTTTACTTTTGATAACTATATAATACCTTTAGGTTTTCTCATTCTGATGCATTTTAACTTTCAATATAAAGTTTTTCCAAACAATTTAAAAGCGTTGGGGTTAAGTCTTTTGAACGGACATCATAATGAAAATAATTCATGCCCAATGTAAGTTTTACTCACTTATCCAAACTTACTCCCTGCTTTTCCTCACTATTCCAGCTTGAACGTTCCTTCCCATCTTTCTCACACACTGTGCTCATCATAACTATTTGACAATTACTTATTTATCCTTCAAAAGCTCATCTGCCCCATAAAGCTTTTCTGTCTCCAGTTCAGTCTCTTCCCCATCAGTGCCTCTCCTAGTTGACACCTTCAGAATCCAATTTTGTGACACCTTGCATTTCCTTCTCTTGTTGCCTTCAAGAGCAAATAATTCCTTCTGGTCTAGAATAAAATTTAGTTCATTTGAATATTATTTGAATTCATACAATGGATTTAGAAAATCTCAAGGGATCAATAAATATTGGTAGAATGGTTTATCCATTTCTAATATTTTGCCTTTACCATAAGCCCTCAAATTCTAACTCTTCTTGTCACTCCAGTTTTGAGCTATTGTGCTAGCTAGTAGATACTAGCATGCTTCTATCTCATTCCCTTTCATCTGCTAATGGATTGCATAGGCTTATCTCCTGAGAGTGAATACATAACATGGGTCTGTGCAAAACAAATGAACAAATGCATAAATGAAGAATGAATGAATAGTCTATTTTCCTGACCACCATAATTATTTGGAAATGCGTACATGAACCAAGCCTTATCATGCTTCCCTGGGACTTTTCTGCATGGAAATATTGCTCCTTCCTTGGATGTCATGGTAATACAAAAATGTCAACTGGACTGGCAGTAGCATTCTTCAGAACACTGTGACTGGACCCGTTTAAAGATATAGAAGAGTCAATATATAGACAAAGAACAAGTGTGAGAAGGAATCTAATGGACAAATAATTTGAGCCCTGAATCAGGGCATGCCTGCTCTCTGTATTTCTTCTGCATCTCCCATATATGAGAATCCCAAGAACTGGCTTTAATATCTTTGGGTTCCTCTACATATTATGGAACTATTGCTAATAAAAACCATTAGACCCTTCTACTTCCCTGCCAATCTGGAACGTTCCCTTTGGATTTTCCTTCTTAATTTACCAATTTCTGAATCCTAGATTAAGATTCTTACCCCTTCCTTAAGCCTGCCACTAAATGCTCGTCTAAATGCTTTGGGGAATTCCTGTGAAATATTTTTCATTTGATTGGAAGAGTGGTTGGAATGGAATTCAAAATAGAAGAGAAAGAAAAGTTTGGGGAATGCGCAAAGAAATAAAAAAGGAAGGGTCACAAAATTGTAGCACATTTGTTATTGGATCGTTATATGCACATTTCATAGTGATGAATACTATATCATGACAAAAATAAATGCATATAAAACATTTTAACAAAACAGGACACAGTGTTGCATACATACCATCATTATAATATAAAATAATAGTTATTAAGAGTAACAGAAAAGAAAAAAATAACTTTTTGCTTTTAGTGTGGTAAAATTATAAGCGAGATTCTTTTCCCTGCAAATATTTACATCAATTTTACAGCTTAAATAAAATGTTTTTTCCTCTATTTTCCCAATTTTCTACGATGTGTTCATGGTGCATGTGGTGGGGGCTGAGAAGTGCGGGAGGAGAGAAAAACATGTGGACCCAATAATCTCAGCTCCATTACTTCTGTATGGGATCTTGTCAAGATGCTAACATCTTTAGTCTTAGTCTCACCTTCCGTAAAATGATGAATAAAACTGACATGGGGTTCCAATGCAAAAGCCTACTTTTTAAAATGTAAATAAATTATGTACCTTAAGTGTTGGCTTATTAAACTTTTAAGGCTATTCTTTACTTCCCCAAAGAACATATCTACTTCCATTTTCTCGATGCACATGAAACACTCATTCTACCACCACCACGATTTTAATAGAAACACAATTTTTTTTCTTCTTCAAAAATGTTAACAGGACAAATATATTGAATTCTGATTACTTAAATTTGTCTCCTGTGTTGAGGAGACAATATAGAATAGTTGAGATATGGTGAACTGAAGCATGTATCTTTGGTTAAAGAATAAAGCAACTATTTATCTCCAGAAAAAAATGTATCAAGTCACATTACAATAAAGAAACAACCTGTATAAATCTCAGAAATATACATTTTTAAAAATAAATCCACTCCTTGAACCACGAATTTGCAATCTCTGTGTTACATGAGATGTAATGGATCTTTCAGTTCTGTGGTTGATTAGAATTTAATTAGTTATTATGTCTTTGGAGTCTAATAGGAGGACCTGTGCATTGAACATAGTTTGTTTTTGTTACTCAGTATTCATTTACTCTTCTTTTGCAAAAATCTCAGATTTCATTTGAAGAGTGGTATCTTTCCTCCACTCTCAATCTATATATTCTGTTGGAGTTGAGTCCATTTGTAGCTCTAAGGGGAGTTTAAGGAAATAAAATGCTGCATACTGCTAATGAGATTGTTTCAGGGATAGATATGTTGCTATGTCAAGCTAATCAGAGACAAAAGACTAAATTCTGGGATATTTTTTAAGCTATCAGAAAAGCAGACTCACCCTTTTTTTTTTTCTGTTAGATAGGATTTAAAAAAGAGGTAACCCCAGAAGATACTGAAAGCAATATTAGAACCAAGGGAAAACAAAACTCTAAGAAAATAGAGGCAAAATAGAGAAAAAACACATGATTAGGAAGGAAATAATGAATTCTCATCATATCATTTGTTCCTCTATATCCAACATCATCAGAAAATACTAACCTTGGTTCTTGGAACATGGGATCCGTTAAATATTTTTAACCTAAGTTAAGCTAATTTGCTTCTGGGTTTCTGTTAATGGAAACCAAAAGACCATGCTGTTACATAGCGGGAATGATTGGGGTGGAATGAGAAACATCTTTAGTCCAGAATGTCCTCATTACAAGAAGAAAGAAAGAAAAGAAAGAAGGAAAGAGGAAGGAAGGAAGGAAGGAAGGAAGGAAGGAAGGAAGGAAAGAAGGAAGGAAGGAAGGAAAGAAAGAAAGAAAGAAAGAAAGAAAGAAAGAAAGAAAGAAAGAAAGGAAGGAAGGAAGGAAGGAAGGAAGGAAGGAAGGAAGGAAGGAGAGAGAGAAGGAAGGAACAAAGGAAGGAAGGAAGGAAAAGAAAGAGAGAAAAAAGAAAGAAAGAAGAAAGAATGAAAGGAAAGAGAGAGAGAAGGAAGGAAGGAAAAGAAACAGAGAAGAAAGAAAGAAAGAAAAAAGAAAAGAAAAGAAAGAAAAAGAGAAAGAGGAGAGAGGGAAGGAAGGAAGGAAGGAAGGAAGGAAGGAAGGAAGGAAGGAAGGAAGGAAGGAAGGAAGGAAGCAACCTCGTGATAGCATGAGTCTGCACTAAGATGTTGAACGTTTTACTGAAGCATGGCTAGGCATAATGTCACCATGTCCCAGCACCATTTCCAGACATTGCTCTTTTGAATAAACATCATCCGCACCTTCTCTTTTTACAGTGGAGAAAGAAATGTTATTTTTCTTTCTTCCCTGTTGCCATATTCCCCTGCGGAACCATTTCAATTTAGTGGAGTAGAGAGGGACCCAGCAGTTTGCATCTACTGTTATGAATGTGGTACTTGAAATGCCAGAGTCAATGACATGAGACGCAGGGCTTCATTACTTCTCAGCTCACCCAGACTCAGGCTTCCCAGGACCCAGAGATAGTTTGCTGCCAGAAAGATACATTTGAATTTCAATGTGTCAAGTCTCTCTTCCTGTACTTTTCTATGTTGCAAGCTGCAAATGGCTTTTAAAATCTTTTGAACATTGCAGTGACTCAGCTCTCTGCCTTTTACCTCTATCTAATACTAAATTGGATATATTTATTTCCAAGTTGTTATAATAAATAAAGAAATACGCAGTCTACGGAAAAGCATGAGTCTACAATCGCAAAACATCCAGTACACAAGAACATTTCATCAGAGTCCACACTTCAGAGGAGAAAACATGGAGAAGGCGAGGCACAGAGCATTTGGACAGTGAAGGCCAGTTCTGAGGCTCGGTTCTATCTTTTCCTAAATGAGTACATTTGATGAAATGGCTGAACCTTTTTCCAGTCTCAGTGTCATCATAAAATAGGAATGATAATAATGTCTACTTTCACAAAATTGTGATATATTTCATTATTGAGAGCTATTATTAATCATAACCATTTTGCAGTGAAGAATTAGGACTAAGAAAGGGAAAATTTACCCATTCATTCAAGAACTATTAAAGGTGTGCCATAACAAAGGAAGGAAGGAAGGAGGGAAGGAAGGAAGGAAGGAAGGAGGGAAGGAAGGAAGGAAGGAAGGAAGGAAGGAAGGAAGGAAGGAAGGAAGGAGGAAGGAAGGAAGGAAAAAAAGGAGGGAGGGAGAGAGGGAGAAAGGGAAGGAGAGGAGGAAAAAGAAAGAAAAGAGAAGAAAGAAAAGTAAACATATGGAATCCAGAGTCAACCCAGTCATACCAGAATTCAAATTTTTGCCCTAGCCTTTAATAACTTTATGACTTAGGACTTTATTTGTTCTGCCTCCCATTCCTTGCCTATAAGCAGATTTACCTCATTGGGTTATGGGGAAGACTTTATAAGATTAAAAGCAGTAAGTTGTCAGGGTAATCGCAGTCATGCAGTAAGTAGCTAAACAAGTGTTAGCTGTTTTTACTCTTACTGATACTGTTGCTATTTAGTAGCTGCTGCACTCTGCAATTATCTGAGGGCGTGTTGCTAAACAACAGACATTAGAATGTGGCTGCTTTGAGTTGAGGTTTTGAATTTGTTTTGGACAACATGAATTTTCTACTCTAGCTCCAGGTCTCTGTGCAGATTACATCACCTCACTATGTCTTGGTTTTCTCATGTCTAAAATTGGAATATTAACACCACAAAATTTATAGGGCAGATAGGAAGACTATAAAATTGTTATTTCATGTAATGCACTTAAGATAACTGATATGTAATAAATAGTACTCTGCTATTCTTTCTGTTATTAATAAGAATGGCTTTTTTCAAGGTCATATAGGAAATCAGAGGCATAAATGGGGAGTTTGCTCATATCATTATACGAAAAGCTATTGACCAGCAAGGCTTCAAATTCTTGTATGTCTCCAAAATCCACATTCTTGCCATTACATCATATTGTCTCTCTTTTTAAGTTGAGGAACATCAGAGCAAAGTCAAAGGCAATTTTAGATTTATTTTACTATCATTTCAAACATAATCATTGTGGGGTGCCATATCATGTTTGAAATGTATATATTTTTAAAAAGAAACAAAAAGAGCTATGATAACCACCAACTGCTTGCAAAGTAGATTGTGCTAACCTCTCTACTCTCCATTTGCAAACATATTTGGATTACATCTGGAACAAAATCATTAGTGGCAGGAAGACAGATGTTCTTCAAAGTTCGGGTGTGCATGTAGACATCGAATATTGATGTAGATGTTATTTACTCATTTGCTTCTTTACTCTTCCAAAAAGACGGATGTTGAGCTTTTTCAAGATTTATTTCTTCTTTCTTTGGTTCCCAAGGTGACAAATCAAAGTTCACCCCAGGAACTTGCAAAGTATATCACGGTGGGAGAAATCCGTCAGACGTGGAATAATGTTAATAACTAACATTGTGCAGTTGTCAATCAGCATAGAGTCTTTTCTCAGAAATAATTTAAAGATCTTCTTCAAACCAAAGCAGTATGTATATGGTAAGGAAAACACGGTGTATACTTCTATTAATAGATTGGCTAATACAACAAATTTTACTCTGGGGTTTACTTTTAATTATAATTACTGGTAGGCGTGGTGGCTCATACCTGTAATCCCAGCACTTTGGGAGGCCAAGGCAGGAAGATCCCTTGACACTGGGAGTTCCAGATCAGCATGGGCAACAAGGCAAGCCCCTGTCTATACAAAAATTAAAATAAAAAAGGCCAGGAGTGGTGACTCACGTCTGTAATCCCAGCACTTTGGGAGGCCGAGGCAGGTGGATCATGAGATCAGGAGATTGAGACCATCCTGGCTAACATGGTGAAACCCTGTCTCTACTAAAAAAAAAAAAAAAATACAAAAATTAGCTGGGGGTGGTGGCAGGCACCTGTAATCCCAGCTACTTGGGAGGCTGAGGCAGTAGAATTGCTTGAACCCAGGAGGCGGAGGTTGCAGTGAGCCAAGCTCGTGCCACTGCACTCCAGCCTGGTAACAGAGTGACACTCCATCTCAAAAAAAAGAAAAAAAAAATTAGCTAGGAATGGTGGCATGCACCTGTAGTCCCAGCCACTTGGTAGACTGAGGCAGGAGGATCCCTTGAGTTTCCTTGTGGCCTAGGAGTTCCAGGCTACAGTGAAATATGATTGCATCAGTTAACTCCAGCCTGGGTGATAGAGCAAGATCCCATTTCTAATATATATATATGCATCATATATCATATATATGTATGTGTATATGTGTGTGTGTGTGTGTGTGTGTGTGTGTGTATACAACCTGTGTTGTATTAGGTTTATTTTGAAGGCACATACTTAAGGGAGGGAATGCATGCAACTTGATTGCCTATGACTAATAACGTACATAATGTGCTATGGATGATACAAACAAATAGGAAATTTGATGAGGGTAAGTGTAGAAGAATATGAGGCTATGTCCTTGAGCTATACCTATTTTGACTGCTATAAAATTCCTGCATTTATTTAATAGAATATATTGGAATTTGTATCACCCTGAGATAGTTAACTACAGAAAGTGAAAAAAGATTGTATTCTCAAAAGGAACATAATACTTTAGTTATATTGCTTGGTAAAGCCCATTTTGAAGATACCATATGAATTTATTTGTGGACCCTAATCAATATGTGTAATCTCTAAGTCTTCTCTGCTTCTATAGAAAAGAACTAAATTCAAACTCACATAATAAAATGCTTTGGAATCCATGGAAAAAAGAAAGTGGTTAATGTCCAATAGAATGGCTGTTACAGATAAAATGTGTCCCTCCACATTTCACAGTCTTATCCCTCGATGTGATAGTGTTAGGAGGTGGGACCTCTGCAAGATCATGAGGGTGAAACCCGTTAAAGGTAATAGCACCCTTATAATAAAGATCCCAGAGAGCTCTCTCGCTCTCTTTCTGCTATGTGAGGGCACAAGGAGCAGATGGCTGTCTGGAAATGAAAGAGAGGACCCTCACCAGGCACCAAATCTGCCAGCACCTTCATCTTGAAATTCCTAGTCTCTTGAACTTTGAGAAATAAATGCTTGTTGTTCAAGCCACCCAGTCTATGGTATTCTGTTATAGCAGCCTGAAAGGACTGAGACAGAAGCCAAATCCAAGTATTTGTTTGTTTTTATTATGCATTACAGTTTTCCTTTGTATATTTTCTCATGCCGTCACTAAATGTAGAGTGTCCTTTCCACTTATATCTTCCTGTCTAATGTATTCCAATCTTAAACTTAAGCCACATTCCCAGCTTAAACTTCACTCCACACAGAAAGCTTGCTCCAAATCTCTCATTTGAGTTAGAGCTTCCTTTATCTTTGTTTTCAAAGCACTTTGTCTATTCTTATATTTTAAGATTTTGTAAATTGTGTGTGGGTTTTTTGCTCACATCTTCCACAGTCATCTGTAACTTCCTCAAGAAAACAGGCTATGATTTATTCATCTTGCTCAGCAAGGCACATGTCACATAGCAGATGTTATGCCCAGACCGTTTATTCCCCGAAGAAGACCACCAGAGTCCAGAGTCAAAGCTAAGCAGCAAGGATCTTTATTACAGGTTCGAACCTGGAACTCTCCCTCGCTCGTGAAACGAGACGGGCAGGAGAGAGCTCCCCCACTCAGCTCCGAACAATGTTATATAGTCTAAGAAAAGTGGGCATAGAGTTATTATACAAATCAGATATATGATTGGCTAGTGTTTGAACAAGGCGATTTGGCTAACTATGATTGGTTCCTGCCATTTCTGATATTTTGGTTCAAACTTTGAGGCGGGAGAGCAGGTTTATGGCAGCAAGAGTTTATCTTACTTAAACACGTCTTGTGACCTTGCCTCAGAACTTACAAAATCTCTGGTATGTGCAAAACAAAATCTCTGGTACGTGCAGAAAACCAGGTACTCACAGAACTTACGAAATCTCTGGTATGTGCAAAGATTAGAGAGCAGAACAAGGGTGTAGCGGGTGGGGGGCGGGTACACATCTATCTTTGTGTCCTTTCACAGATATTCAAGGAAACCTCGTTGAGACAAAGAACACATCTTTTTGTTTGTCTTTATGTTTAATCTCTGACATCATCTAGCCCGGTGCTCAACATATAAAAGGAACTAAATGACTGTTAGGTAAATACTGATATTTCACCAGAATCAATTTTCTTTATTTCACAAACCTTATGATTGAAATAAACATTTTTTTTTTTTCAGTTTATCATGATCCAAATCACAAAATTACCCGTTTTGGACTTTTGGTTTTTGTCTTTGACTTTCTCACATTTACTTCCAAGAGTCCTTTTGTTCCATGGAAACACTTGTTATTCTAGGAAAACAATGCCCTATGGTGACTAATTATGTAATAGATGAGAAGGACCCAACATGGTCTTTTTCACACGCACTCTAGTACCAAGTGTTTTCTCTTGTAATCCACTGAACTCAAAACACAAAATAATTGTATCAACTGGGGGCTGTTGAGGGTATGATGTTTTTTTTATTTAAAAGAAATGTTAATTTGTTATTAAATCTCTTGTTGAAAGACTAATAGCTTAATGAACGCATTAAATGTGTGCAAATTAGTTTTTTTTTTCTGAATGCATTACTTAGTTTCAGATTGAAAGGGGGTGATACATCATCGTCATCTCTGTGGGAATTAATGAGGCATTAGGCCATCTCCTGTCATGGAGGCCAGACTTATGAACGATTCCCTGAATTGCACATGCGAACCTTGTCCTCTCCTCTCTCTCCACCCACCACATACATCTTTTCTGGGCTTTCTGCTTCTGCAGCCTAAGCTTTGGTACTTGAAATACAAATGCCAGCTCACCATCAGTTTGGAAGTGAAAAGTAGTCAATTGCAAGTGACAAATGTTGTTTACCATTACTGGAAAAGAGGGTGGAACAATGAGTGCATATATTAACATCACAGGGGATGGGTTTGGTAGTCATTCAATTGCTATCTTGCCCTGTGAAGACACATAACCTCTCTCCATTTCCCTCAATCACCCACACACTCTCAGACATCTACATTAAAATAAAGAGCCCAAGGCAAAGCAAGCTATCTTAACTATAATAAGTGGCAAGGTGTTCTCCACTCAACAGCTTTTGTCACCAGCTCTCAATCTCTCCCCATCACAAGCACAGCTTTCTCTGCTTGCATCTTTTGATATATTTGCCTTATCCTGCAGTTCCCAAATCAGCAGTTCCAAACCTCCATGAACAAGCAGCATTTAAAAGCCATCAATTTAATTCAACAACATAAACTATGTCTTACTTGTATTTATTTTTATAATTAGCAGGTATGACATTTAATTCTGTTTCAAGAATCTTTGATAAATTTTTAGTGTATCTTGAGATAATTGAAGATGTCATGGGCTATTCAAAAATCAGAGGTGAAGATCACTGGTATAGACATTAGATTAAGCATACTAATAACATCTGTGCAGGACATGGAAACATTATAACAGTGTTAACTAACATTTCTTTTACACTAAAGAAACAATGTTTCACGCTTCAAAGCTTCTTTAAAAAGATTTGTTCTCCCTTTTATATATACTGCCCACCCCATGGAACATCATTTTTCTTACCAGATCAGCTAGAATCACAAAACTTCAGGCACTGATCTATGCCTCTCACTAGCTGCCAAATTTGCCCATTGTCTTCCATTCCCACTTTCAATTCATACTTCACACTTAATGTAGGTTGGTTCCTATTTTATGACATAAATCCCATTCTAGCAATTCTCTCTCAGCAGCTTTGGGTAATTTGCCTTCAGCTTTGGTATAAGTTCATTCTCTTTTGCCATATTGGTTCCTAGAAGCAGATTTGGGATAAGTGTGTCCACGACCATTATCAATGACATAGTTAATATTGAGTAATCACACACTGTTTATCCAAATAATGGCTCTTTTTTAAAAAAACAGGCACATACTTTATTAACATTCTTTTTTTTGTAAGCAACAGAAACTGACTGCCTAGTCTATTATATTAAAAGGAGACTAATTTATTAGAAGGAAAATGGGGTAGTTCAGAGCATGGAAAACAGGATGGAACAATCGTCAATCTTAGGAGTCAGGGCAGATCCCAGAGCCTCCGCAACCTTAGCTCTTGGATCTTCTTTTAGAGCTCTGCCAATACTGTGACTACATTTCTGAGATGCATAGAAACCATGCCTTGAGAATTTCACCTGCCAACCTCAGAACATATATCCATAATTCGATCAATAAAATTTGGCAAAGGGCTGGGCACGGTGGCTTATGCTTATAATCCCAGCACTGTGGGAGGATCACTTGAGGTCAGGAGTTCAAGACCAGCCTGGCCAACATGGTGAAACTCTGTCTCTACAAAAAATACAAAAAAATTAGCTGGGCGTAGTGGTGGGTGCTTATAATCCCAGCTACTCGGGAGGCTGAGGTGGGAGAATCACCTGGACTTGGGAGGTGGAAGTTGTAGTGAACAGAGATCGCACCATTGCACTCCAGTCTAAGCAACAGGAGCGAAATTCTGTCTTTAAAAAAAAAAAAAAATGTGGCCAAGGAAAGACAGCGTTGCTCGGTCAAAGATTCTGAGGCCTATTCAATTTGGATTGGGGACTTTGACAGAGAAAAGAGCAGTATACTGAATGCACCTATTTGAGAAGCATAAACCAAATCCTTCCTTTCAGTAGCCTTGTAAGTTCCCCACTTCAGCGAACCCACACATCCCACTCCATCATCATGGATCCAATATCTTAACCATTGCATTTAATGTATAAAAATAGCAGTGCCCAAATGAAGAGACTTTCTTTCTCAAATTGGGAAACAAGAACTAATTGGATCTGGAAAATCCTATTTCTTACTTTGATATTCCTCCTCCCCCAATTAATATAAAAAGAAAGATAGGCTGGGCGCGGTGGCTCATGCCTGTAATCCCGGCACTTTGGGAGGCCAAGATGGGCGGATCATCTGAGGCTGGGAGTTCGAGACCAGCCTGACCCACATGGAGAAACCCCATCTCGACTAAAAATACAAAATTAGCCAGCCTTGGTGGGACATGCCTATAATCCCAGCTACTTGGGAAGTCTGAGGCAGGAGAATCGCTTGAACCTGGGAGGTGGAGGTTGCGGTGAACCGAGATCTCGCCATTGCACTCCAGCCTGGGCAACAAGAGCAAAACTCTGTCTCAATTTAAAAAAAAAAAAAAAAAAAAAGATAAACACTAACATGTATGAGGTAAGGTCTTACATCTATGAAACTCTGAAAATCAACTGATATTCTTTTCGGAGTATCCTTTTAGAAAATCAGCTGTTCTCCTAGTAATCAGAAAAGTATCTTCACTTGAATAGTAAATATTGTGAATTGAATAAAAATGATGCTAATATGTAAATATTGGTTCCTCATATTTCACTGATGTATTTTAGTGCTTCTCCTCTAATTATAAGTGTAACATAGGCTGGGCATGGTGACTGATGCATGTAATCCCAGCACTTTGGGAGGCTGAGGTGGGTGGATCACCTGAGGTCGGGAGTTCAAGACCAGCCTGGCCAATATGGCTAAACCTCCTCTCTACAAGAAATACAAAAAATTAGCTGGAAGTGATGGCTCACACCTGTAGTCCCAGCTACTTGGGAGACTGAGACAGGAGGATCTCTTGAACCTGGGAGGTAGAGGTTGTAGTGAGCCAAGATCATGCCATTGCACTCCAGCCTGTGCAACAGAGTAAGACCTGTCTAGAGGGAAAAAAAAATAAGATGATAAATACTGTTCTAAAACATATATTATCATTATTATACATTAGTAATAATACTTCGCTGTTATGAATATTAGTCAAAAAGTAATTGGAATATTTAGAGGAGCAAAATCAATAAAACACCAACAATTCTATCACCCAGTGTTGACATCTTTTAACAATGTGATATACATTCTTTTAGATTTATTATAAAATGACTTTAATGTCTGCAGACCATTCTACTATATGGATGTATTTGAATCTACTTAATAATTTTTTCTCATTGAATATCTAGCTTATTTTCAATTTTCTTATCAGTAACATCATTGCAATGATTTGTTTTTTGCAAATTCTGTACACATTCTTTTTCTAATAATTTTTTTCCAGTTTGAAAAAAAGTGGAAATTTTTGTTCAGGATACATGGATTTTTAAGTTGCCTCTTAATACACATACCTGTATTTGTTTTCAAAGTTTTTTCTGTATGTATTATCTCATTTAATTTTCTCAACTGTACTGTGAGGGAGGTAAGTGAGGTATCATTATCCTCTCTCACAAGTGGGAACACTGAGATTACAAAAGTTTTGCCCAGATCATGCAACACTTAAGTAACAAAGCCTGGCATCTTTTTCAGGTCCTTCTTCTCCAATTATTTTTTAAACACAGGTGTGCTGCTGTCAGAGTAAAGGTCCATTTCTAATCCTAAAAGAAAAACATGGCATAATAAGAGAGCTAAACTTACTGTCTACCTATTCTGTACCAGGCCCTCTGTTAGACATTTTAGATACATGATCTCATATAATCCTCACAGCAAACTTATGTGATTGGTTTTATTGTCTCCTTTACAGATTACAGAACAGAGGATTAGTAATGTTAAGTAACTCCTTCAAGGACACAGATAAAAGGTGGAGCAAGGATTTCAACTCCAATTCTGAAATGCATGCTTTTTCTTATGCTATGCTCCTTAATTAGAAAATGCTAACCAAAATGGATTTTCTTCCGTTGAAACCAATGTCTGAATGAGCTTTGCTGTCATTGAGTTTGAGAGAGTGAGAGAGAGGCAGAGAAAGAGAAAGAGAAGGAAACAGAGAGAGAGAGGTGAATGTTGTAGAATAAAAGCAAAGTCAGGGAGAATTTTTTCAAGGTCGAACACAGAATCAGCCAAGGTTAAAAAGGAAAAAACTCTAAGCCCCCCAAATCCTCTGACTGCTTGCACTGGAGACTGAAAGAGAAAAGGAAAGAGAACTGGCGAGAAACTGTATGAGGCACAGGACATGTTGTGCTAATAAATGTTTAACAACCGGAGTGGAGAAGGTAGTGATTTGTAGTGCTTACCAATCTCCTTGGTGTAAACACTCCTGCAAGGGCTGATTTCAATCTACCATCAAGCTTGTAACACCAAGAACGGTGATTTTGTATAAACTTTCATGATTGGATTTTCATGAATGCAATTCTGTTGGGTCTTAGAGATGCAGTTCTCGGAATCTGACATTTGTTACAATGAAAAATTAATAAATAATGCTTGAATCTTTATTTCATAATTTATATCAGGAGATATGCTAAGCACTAGGGAAAGTAAGTTAAGCCAGATACAGCTCTAACCTGAAAAAAAAAAATCTTGCAGGCTAGTAGTGAGAAGGACATGTAAACAATTTAATGTGATATATGAGTAATAAGACAAGCATAGCCTCAAAATGGTGATGATATATTAGCATATTGAAATGCTCAGCTCCACTCCAGAAGGCCATCTGATTCTTTTGCACTTTGGTCTATAAATTTTGCCCCATTGTGACATTGCACAATCTACAGTAATCAAGAAAAATACTGTGAATAACCTGCATTGAGTGAATGATCTGCACAAAGATGTCTTATGTCTCAAGCGATGGGGTTTCCTTCAGTCTCCCCACTTCTACTGACAAACATGCAATGTAATGACATTCTCAGTGGCTCTTCCAACTGCATTACATTTGTAGATGAAGACTGAAGCTATTTTTAGATACTTACAAAAATTACCAAGGGAGACACTTTCATCATTTATTAATATGCAGGCTCTTTATTTTTATTTATTAATGAAGTTTAGAAAATGGCTCTTGTACAGCATCAAGTGGCTTTCTTATAAAAATAAAATAGGACTAATCCAGGCTCCAAGCGTCTTTTCCAATCTAGTGTTCACCTTTGTAATATACAGCTCTTCTCCTGAGAATCACAAAATACAGTTACTGTTTTGATGTTTCTGAGCGCTAGCAAAGGCAACTGAGTTAAATTCACAAGACTAAGATAATTAGGCAAAGTCTTTTTTTTTTAAGTATTTCATTTATTTGAAAAAATTTGGGTGTATTTCTCATTTACTGAGGCTGTTCAAGAAAGGACTTGATAATAATTTGATAGAAAAGTTTTTTAAGCATTGGGAGTTGAGGGGTTGGGTTAAACTTAATCAGTGTTTCCCAGGCTATACTCTGGAAATGAAAAATTTAAGAGATGTGGCACAGAAGAAAGGAATACTATTCAAATAAGTTTGGGAAACACTGTGTTTTATCTAGAACTCTAAGAGTTTCACAATATGTTTAGATGTAATAAAGGATCTGAAAAGTTCTTAAGAAACTAGTTTAAATAGGTCGAGCGCAGTGGCTCACGCCTGTAATCCCAGCACTTTGGGAGGCCGAGATGGGCGGATCACGAGGTCAGGAGTTTGAGACCAGCCTGGCCAACATGGTGAAAACCCCGTCTCTACTAAAAAAAATAAATACAAAATTAGCCGGGCAGTGGTAGCTGGTGCCTGTAATCCCAGGTACTTGGGAGGCTGAGGCAGGAGAGTAGCTTGAAAATGGAAGGCAGAGGTTGCAGTGAGCTGAGATCATGCCACTGCACTCCAGCATGGGCGAAAGAGTGAAACCCTGTCAAAAAAGAAAGAAAGAAGGAAAGAAGAAAAGAAGGAAAGAAAGAAAGAAAAAAAGGAAGGAAGGAAGGAAGGAAGGAAGGAAGGAAGGAAGGAAGAAAGGAAGGAAGGAAGGAAGGAAAACTAGTTTATATCGATTAGCTTCAGATTTTCCAAATTGTCTAGTTTCAGAGAACATGTAAAATTCAGGGGACTATTAACTTACGACATATTCCTGTATCTCACAAAGCATTAAGTTATGCTAACTATGAACTGGAATATCATTAAGGTTTATTCTAGCATTAATACTTTGTATTCATTAGTTTCACATTCTATTAAGATAATAGTTCAACCAATGTAAAATTACCTATAGCCATAGTAAATTTAAGTGGAATATCAGCCTTTCTTACCTTTTCTTATCTAGTTAGTCCAGCTCATTGTTCAGATCTCAGTGCAATCCATACTTCTTCAGAGGAACATTTTCACTCTGTACAGCCCTTTCAGGACACTTAACATTAATTTGTATCATTATCTGACTAACAAATTTCTCCTAGTTGTAAGTTGAAAATGCCATGATGAAATAGAGCTTATTTTGGCTAAAAGTTGTATTTACCATGGCTAATATGATGGCTGTCTGGCATAAAATTTGCTTAATAAATATTTGTCAAATGCTCAAAGAATGAAGCATCTCCCAGAAATTTAAGGATACTTCCCTCTCAATGCCTAAGTTCTATCTTGTGCAGAATATGTTAATTACTTAAATCAAGGCTAGAAGACATGTTTATCAATTTTTTTTTTTTTTTGTAATTAACACAAAGTTTGGAAAGTGGGTAGGGAATGATGAACAAGGCAGCAAAGTAAGTCTCGTCAGACTGAGTCAATGGGCTGGATCCCTAAATGCAGCCTTTAATGCGGATAAATGGTTGGCCTGCAAAAACCAAACCACATGGAAGAATTCCAGTATGAGGAAGACAGGGCTTTACGGCGTAAGACATTTTCTTCTAAAACAAAACGCACACACATACTAACACACACAGAGAGACAAGCTGTCACTGATAGCTCAATATCCATCAAGAGTGAGCTATTACTGACACAAATGCATGTTAACTCAGACTGTGTTAAGAGGTAAAACATCAAGATTTGGGAACTTAAAATGACAACATAATGCTTCAGAGTGTAGACTCTTGAGGTGGACTTTCAAGATTTGAATTTCATATCTGCTGCTTCCTAGCTACATGACTTTGAGGTAATTACTTAATATTACTGGGTCTAGGTTTCCTCATCTGTAAAATGAGAACCTACCTCAAAGTTGTTATGAAGATTAAAATAGTTAACAGAGTCAAGAAGCTAATCTCAGCTATTCTTATTAGTCATAATAGTAAGATTAGTAGTATCACTGATGCAGGAATTCTGTTTTGAGCTTGCACAGGAGGCTCAGTTAAAGGGGTCATTAGAAGGCAGGATAGTATATTTGTCAGCTGTGCATACTCTGGTGTTAAGGAGACCTGGATTAGAATCCCTTGTATGCTGCTTACTAGTGTGAACTTAGGTTGCTGAATCTACTTCTGCCCTTACTTCCTTCTTTATTCAGGTTAACTGAAAGAAGTAAATGGGAAGCACCTGAGAATCGCTTAGTTCTGTGTCCATAATAAGTGCCCAAACCCAACAGCAAGTGATAATCTCAAAGGAGAATGACAAGATGATTGAATAAAAGAAGCCAAGCCAGAAATGTAAGACAAGACAAAGAACATTGTGCCCAGTATTTTAAAACATTGGAGGGTTAAAGATAAAAGCGGGCTACAACTGAGGTCTTACCAAATAGGTATAAGCTACAGAGAGACACATCTCAAGGTTAGTTCATTAAGAAAATAAAAATTAATAAATAATAATTTTGAGTAGCCATAGCTACCCCCAAATGGGATAGGAAACGTCAGAAGATATTAAGTTTTTACTACAGAAATTGCTTATGATTACACTGAACAACAATAGGTAGGAGTTAAACTACATATTCGAAAGTTCCTTCCAACACTCTGTATCTATAGTTCTGAACATTCCATTAATAGTCACACGTTAATGTCCCTTTGTTCCTAAGTGCTCTGACTCAGTTGATCTTAACATGGAAAGATAGATGGGTGAATAGGAAAGACCAGGGAAACAGATTTTCTTTCCTTAAAGCAAATTTCCATTTCACTACCTGTTGCTCATAAACACCTGCATAGATTTCTGAACATCCCAACACATGGCTGGGATGTTCCTACTCATTAGCAGGTTGGGATACTGATACTGATTCATTGCCACACGAGCACTGCATGTTGTGCTAACTCTATGGAGTATCTTCCATTCTGGAAGTCTGTGCAAATAGCATCAAAATGCCACACTTCTAAGGTGACAGCAGGCAACTATGCTTTAAAATGTTAAGTCTCTTTTTAATTTGAAAGGGAGATTTCCTTGATGTTGAGGTGAAAGCAGGAAAAACCAAGGAAACAAAATGCAAATGTCAGGACAGGATTTTCCCTTCACGTAGGGTAAAAGACAACATTTAAAGGAAGATTTAAAACATTTAAAGATTCAAAACATGTAAAATAAGCGTGTGGAAGCTGGAAATACTCCTCATGGAAGCTGGTAATACTCCTCATAAGAGTTGACAGAATCATGATAAGTAAAATATAATAGCAATATCAGTTGTCTTCTTAAGGTGCAACAGCCATTATGCTATGCACTTCACCTACATTGTCTTAATTTTTCATCATGCAAGTGTCAGGATTTTCAATATTATTTTAAAGATGAGGTAGCTGAAGTTTGGAGAAGGGAAGTTGCCAAAAATCACAAAGCCCAGATGGAATTCAACCAGGACTCAAATATCAGTTCCCTCCCTCCCTCCCTCCCTCCCTCCCTCCCTCCCTCCCTCCCTCCCTCCCTTCCTTCCTTCCTTCCTTCCTTCCTTCCTTCCTTCCTTCCTTCCTTCTTCCCCCCTATCTCCCTCCCTTCCCTCTTTCTTTCCTTTCTTTCTCGGACTCTTGCTTGTCACCGAGGCTGGGGTGCAGTTACACAATCTGGGATCAACACAGCCTCTGTCCCCCAGGTTCCAGCAATTCTCCTGCCTCAGCCTCCCAAGTAGCTGGGATCACAGGTGCCCACCACCATGCCCAGCTAATTTTTTTTGTATTTTTAGTAGAGATGGGGTTTTGCCATGTTAGCCAGGCTGGTCTTGAATTCCTGACATCAGGTGATTCATCCGTCTTGGCCTCCCACAGTGTTGGGATTATAGGTGTGAGCCATCATGCCTGGCTTCCCCCTCAAAATTCTACAATATTCTTATTTTAAATCACTTTCTCCTCTCCATATCCCCCCTCGTCTAAAGAACCATGCACATGTACATACCACCATCATAGCATTTAGGTCTCCTATGACTTACCATTATTTGGAACACAAACTCCTTTAGTAATGAATGCCCCAACCAGATGATGGTCATTTTTATGTTCTTCAGGCCTAGGTCAGGTGCAGTGGCTCATGCCTGTAATCTCAGCACTTTGGGAGTCTGAGACAGGCAGATCACCTGAGGTTGGAAGTTCGAGACCAGCCTGATGAAACACTCATCTCTATTAAAAATACAAAAAAATTAGCCAGGTGTGGTGGCACACACCTGTAGTCCCAGCTGCCTGGGAGGCTGAGGCAGGAGACTCCCTTGAACCCCCAGGAGAGGAGGCTGCAGTGAGGTGAGATCACGCTGCTGCACTCCAGCCTGGGTGACAGAGTGACTTCTTCTCAAAAATAAAATAAAATAAAATAATTAAAATATACACATATTCCTTACGCCTCATCCTTAGAAATAATACTAGTCCATAGACTAGTACATAGAAATAAAATCATCAGTATTTATACTATATGAATAATAGCTAATGTTTATCAAGGGGTTAATATGTGTCAGATTCTATTCTAAGCACTTTTCAAGCACTAATTCACTTAACAGTATAAGAAACCAATGCAGTAGGTATAATTATATCCATTATGCAGAACATTTAAGTACCTTAGATACTCAATTACATGAACATTTCTTTTCTTATCCTTGCAAACTCCTATAATTTTAGTCTAAGTTTTGCTCACCTCTTGCCTTCTGCCTCTTCCAAATCATCATTTACAAGGCTTCCAGAATTATCTCATAAAAGCCAAGGTTACATCAGGCCATTCCCCTGATGGCCCGGTTTTCTGCAAGAAAGAGTCCAAGCTCCTTAGCCTGTCCAGTCAGCCCTTCTTAATCCAACCTCAGCCTGTCTTTAATCTGTGTTTCCATCCTCCTTCCTTTACCCTATGCACTAAATCACCTCTGGAGAGCTCATATCTCTAAGTTAAGTTTAATGATGTTCTTCATCTCAAAACATCCTTTCCTGAACTTGTCTGCTGAAACAAAGCAAATATTCCACTGAAGGCCTGATTACACCTAGGCCAACTGAACATCATCTCCTACCTGGAACGCTGAAATAGTCTTCAGCCTTATTTTTCTACTTCTACTCTTGACCCCGCCCTCCAAGAAAGGTCCCCAACATAGCCTAAGAGAACATTTTTTGAAAAATAAGTCAAACACAATTTACCCATGAAACAAGTCTACACATGTTCACCTGGACCCTAAAATAAGAGTAGAGGAACAAAAGACTTCAAATCATGTCACTGTCCAGCTCAGATCTCTGACTGGCTTCTCATATACTCAGAATAATATCCATACCCCTTACTTTGCCCTCTAAGACTTTATGTGGTTTGCCTCATGCCTTCCCTTTCACCTCCTCTTCTCTGTGCTTCTTGTTCATTCATGCCAACCATGTGGTTATTCCTGCTATTTGGAGACCACGAGCTCACTCATTACTCATCCATTGTTGCTTCAACAGTCTTCTACTTATTCTCCAACCTGGACTTTTGGTTAGATCTCTACCTGACGTTATTCACATCCATGCTCAAATATTATGCTTTCAAGATAGGACTTCTCTGGTCTCCTTATTTTGAATGTTCCCTGTTCTTCCACATATTCAGTAATTCCACACTGGTTTATTTTTCTTCATAACATTTCTGCCATCTGAAATCATAGTGTATACTAATTTGTATATTTCTTTCTAGGCTGCCTTCGCACTAATAACTTCTAAACTTCATTAGATTTAAGGATTTGGCCTATTTTGTTCTTTGTTTTTTCTTAGCAAATTATACTAGGCTCATCCTAAGTACAAAAAAAAAATGTTAAATGAATGAATGCTGGTCCATGAAAATTTTTTTTCCCTTCACCCTAAGACAAATTGTGTTTTCCTTATCACTTTTCCTCTCCTCAGTGGATAGGGTTGGCTAATTCATACCCCTCAGTTCATGACAAATGTTTATGATCCATCCTCACAAAAATATTGAGAAGTGAAGCCAGCTGGGCTTGTGGGTCAGGTGGGGACGGGGAGAACTTTTCTGTCTAGCTAAAGGTTTGTAAAGGCACCAGTCAGCACTTTGTAAAAAGGCACCAGACAGCGCTCTGTGTCTGGCTAATGGTTTGTAAATGCACCAATCAGCACCCTGTAAAAATGGACCAATCAGTGCTCTGTAAAATGGACCAATCAGCGCTCTGTAAAATGGACCAATCAGCAGGACATGGGTGGGGCCAAGTAAGGGAATAAAAGCTGGCCACCCAAGCCAGAAGCAGCAACCCGCTCTGGTCGCCTTACACACTGTGGAAGCTTTGTTTTTTTTTTTCTCTTTGCAATAAATCTTGTTGCTTCTCACTCTTTGGGTCTGCACTACCTTTATGAGCTGTAACACTCACTGCGAAGGTCTGCGGCTTCACTGGTGAAGTCGGAGAGACCAGGAACCCACTGGGAGGAAGAAACAACTCCAGATGTGCCACCTTTAAGAGCTGTAACACTAACTGCAAAGGTCTGTGGCTTCACTCCTGAAGTCAACAAGACCATAAACCCACCAGAAGGAAGAAATTCCAGACACATCTGAACATCAGAAGGGACAAACTCCGGACACACCATCTTTAAAAACTGTAACACTCACCACGAGAGTCCGCGGCTTCATTCTTGAAGTCAGCGAGACCAAGAACCCACCAGAAGGAACCAATTCGAGACACAATATGATTGTATGTTATTTATTTTATTCCCGTGTGTCCTCATTTCCCTCTCCACATCACAGGCAATACTTCTAATGTGTTTAGTAAGGATCCTTTTGTATTAGTCTGTTCTCATGCTGCTAATAAAGACATACCTGAGACTGGATAATTTTTAAAGGAAAGAGGTTTAATTGACCCCCAGTTCCACATGGCTGGGGGGGTCTCACAATCATGGTGGAAGGGGAATGAGGAGTAAAGTCACATCTTACATGGCAGCAGACAAGAGAACTTGTGCACAGTAACTCCCCTTTATAAAACCCTCAGGTCTTATGAGACTCATTTACTATCACAAGAACAACATGGGGAAAAACCCACCCCCATGATTCAATTACCTCCCACTGGGTCCTTCCCATGACACATGGGAATTACGGCAGCTAAAATTCGAGATAAGTTTTGGGTGGGGACACAGCTAAACCATATCTGCTTTTCTTTATATGAGTTTTTGTATGTATGTTATTTTTTTGTAGTTAACATATTTTTAATTTGTATAAATGAAAACATGATTCTCATTCAATTTGTCCTGTTTTCTGGACCCATTCATGTTCCTATGTGCACATCTAGTATGTAGTGTCTCCTGACCGTTTGGTTCTCCATTGAACAGCTGACACATTTTAACTTGCTTCATTTTCCAAGGAGGTGCTTCCACACTCCTTGCAACCAACTCTACAATGAACACCTTCTACTCATCCCTTTGTGTACATCCATGAAAATTCATTCTTTTTTTTTTTGTTGTTGAGATGGACTCTCACCCTGTCACCCAGGCTGGAGTGCAGTGACACAATCTCAGCCTACTGAAACCTCCACCTCTTGAATTCAAGCGATTCTCCAGCCTCAGCCTCCCGAATAGCTGGGACTACAGGCATGCACCACTGTATCCGGCTAATTTATGTATTTTTAGTAGAGACCGGGTTTCACCATGTTGGCCAGGCTGGTCTCGAACTCCTGACCTCAGGGAAGATTTGTGGAATGGGATTATTTCTACTCTTAATCTGACTAGGCATAGTTGAAATGCCCTCCAGAATGCCTGTATCTCTGTTCTACAATCAGTGGTGTATGGTGGCTTCCTATCCTCATATCCCTGACAACATTTTCCATTACTGAGCTTTCTAATCACTTTTTCAATGTACTTTCCACATTATGGCACATTTTGTTGTGCAGTACTTCATGTTATCAGGTCAACATCTCTGTCATTGCTGTATGCTGTGCCTCCTAAGGGTGGGGTTAAACTGTTATTTTTGTATTCCAGTCTAGTCCAGTGCCTGTCACAAAATGTGAACTTAATAGAATGCATTAAATGAAAGGGCAAGCTATATTTCTTCACTTTAGCTCAGCCCTATCTAAAACATGTATTCACTTTAAAACTGCTGTATGCCAAATGTTGTTTTACATGATACAGATGTATTTTTTTTCCTAAATCTTTGAGTAAGTTTTTATTCCCTTCTACATATGAGGAAACTGAGGCTAAGCAAGTTTTAACAACACAGCTGAGGTTATTCAAGCATGGGGTTTGAATGCAAGTCTGAGTGACTAGAAAGTCAAAGCCCTCCCCCTCATTTTTCTGTTTATGCTGATGGATTCTCATGGTAATAAGATAAATGGATCAAGTAGAATTTGTTTTTATATTTTTATATAAGTACTCTATCTCTCCCCTACAAGTAACATGAGATTTTCTCGGTGCCATAAACCACAACTCGTGAACTCTATGAAATAACAATATCCCACATTCACGTGAACTCTATGAAATAACAATATCCCACATTCAGGGGATATGTTTAAAGTCAACACCACTCACAATAATCCTTGCCATTTAGGAATACATTACCTTTTTTTTCTGGAGAGTTTCTTCTTCAGGAATATCGACACAACTAGCTGTTAATCTGGACACAAAATCCTTGCTTATCTACAGAACACTGAGCTAGAGGATTTTTTTAAATGCCTCGTTGAAGTATATCAAATCCATGTATGCATGTTAATTTCTTACTTTGCACTGGACACCATGAAATTCTGGCAAATGATGATGAATAGGGCAAACATAGTCTGTTACTTGAGAACTCACCAAAGGATATGCGCATGCAGAAAAGGTAGCAACAAAACTAATACAGAAGAAGTGACGGCAAAATGTGAAAACGTTACAGAGACACTTAACCCAGCCCCGGAGCAAGGGAGACTCCTGGAAGTAAATGATGGAGATTAATAGGAGAGGAGACAGGGTTGGAGGAAGAAGAAAGAGTGTATTCTAAGAAAAGAGAATGCAGTGTGCAAAAGCCCAGAGAGGAAAAAAAAGCCTTGTGTGTGCAAGGAAATAAAAGAAGTTGAACAAAGCTGGAGCACAGATTGTAAAGAGAAGGGGAAACTCTTACAGTTAAGACTGGATTGCTGAGCAGGGTCCAGGTCACACTGGCCGATTATAAAGTGATTTTAATCTATGTCTGAGAATGGTGGAGACCTGTTCAATGGTTAGCAAAGCAAGAAAATGACATGATCAGATTTGTGTTTTGGAAGATTCTCTTGGCGACAGAAAAAATAAGATTAGAAGTAGGAATGGGGATAGGAGTTGATACTAAAGGTAAGAGGACCACTTAAGTGGCTATTGCAGTGATCCAGGGGAGTGATAATGATGGTGTGGACAAGAACAGATGGGATAGAGCTAACTGAGTAAGATAAAACTAGGGACTGTTTGGACAAACGTGGGGAGAGTCAAGGACCATGCCTAGTGCTCAATATTAATCCCCTCACATGCCATGGAATGTAGATTCTATGTTCGCGGTCTCTGTGATGAGCTTCCTGCAAGGCACTTCAGCTAACTCCTAAAAGAACAAAGCACAGCATGTTTCTAGGACAGGAAAGGTAATAAAATTAATTTTTTTCGTGCTCAGCTTTCATTTTAACTTCTTGTTGAACCTGAGTCCGTGATGTTTGAACTTCTAAGAGTTTGCTTCTGGTTCCTGTTTCCTTCCAACTCAAATCAGTAGAGCAAGTGGTGAGTGAAGGCAATCAACCTTTAGTCAGGATGGTTTAGCAAGACAGTTATTGCAGAGAGTTTCTGTTTTCCTGATCTTGGATCTTTTCTTCGTGGGACCTTCACTAGTACCACCTCACAACTTCTTTCTGTGACTCATTCTCCCAACAGAAGTTGGAATGAATTATTCGATTGGTGAGTTTGAAAGGAGAAATAGAGTATACATGTGTTAATTGCTAACATTTTCAACATCTTATACCACACTAACTTCTCTAGATGAGGTAGTTCAGATGAGTTCAAAACTCTCTGGAACAAGGGTCCTTTTCAAAGCTTATTTTATATAGTCAATTGTACTGTTATTCTTTTCCTATTGTCTTCTATTTACATTTTCTTTTAAATTTCTCTTTCTCTCCTCATTTTTACTTTTGCTCTCTAACCTTTTTGTCTCACTCATGTCTCCTTTAACTGGGTTCTTATTCGTTTGTTTCAACATTAAAAATACCAATTTTTAGTGATTATTTTAAAACAATTTTTTTTTTTAATACACACACTCTCTGACCGTCTCCCCACCCCCTCCCATTCTCTCAGAAGAGACCTGAAAGATGGCGTATGCATTAATTAACATGTCTCACTTTGTCATTCTAAATTACTTTGGAATCAGTGTTAATTTCTAAATGACTCTCTAGTTTTGTAAAAATGACTAACTGGGAAATATCCAAACATTCAAGATCTTCCTTCCCAAGCCAATTACACATCTTTTATAGTAATTTTCATTATGTCCATATTTAAACCTACTAATCCTGCCTTGAAGCCAAATCAGCCTGTGGAGAATCTAAGATGTCCTAGAATGTTTCCTGGAATGTCTTTCTATCTTTGTGTTCTTGTGCATCCGTCATTGTTAACAAGAAGAAGCTCAAAACACACTGTTTCCAAGAAGCTGCCC
Organism: Macaca fascicularis; assembly: GCF_037993035.2. Lineage (NCBI taxonomy): Eukaryota > Metazoa > Chordata > Mammalia > Primates > Cercopithecidae > Macaca > Macaca fascicularis. The sequence goes on from NC_088389.1 coordinate 39,362,872, forward strand.
TTGATCTACTTACATATTTATACACTGTGTTGCTCCAGACATTTTTATTCTATACAAAAACCTCACTAAACATTTTCTACTTCTTCTAAAATTCTCCCCATATTCACAGTTTTTAAAATCAATCACTCTATCTATCTATCTATCTATCTATCTATCTATCTATCTATCTATCTATCTGTCTATCTATCTAATTTATATATCTATTGAGAGTAGAACAAATTATTTCCTTTTTAGAAGACTTACATCAGGCTCAGGAATCATTAAGCTTACAGTCTGGGTCAGGGATGATGTAGGAATGATTGTCTCTCGCCACAGTTCAGGGAAGTGTACATGTACTTGCTCTAATAAAGCCTATATTGGTTTTACAACCAATCATATTACGTTCTTGGCTTTGATTGCTCTGTGTTTGATGCTCACTAACTCAAGAACAGAATTCAATAACCATTTTTCACATTTCTCTTTGGTCTTACTGTTAGGCATGATGCAGAATTATAATAAAATATAAATAAAAATACTTTTACATTTGCATCTGGTTAAACTATAACCATTCTACTTCTGTTCCAGTAATGATTTCAACTCCCATTAGTGTCTATACTTTTACAGGTACCATGTACTTTATTTATTTTACATCTTCCAACACAATTCATTTGGTGTTCCGTACTCAGTAAGTGGTCAATACGTGCTTGTTAACTGAGTTAGTGAGAAATTGAGCCCTTGGCATCTGCCCTTGCAAAGGAGAAACATTTCCCACCCAGAAAGTGTGAGGATAAGAAGTCTAGAGAGAGAGAGACTATTTGGAACCTTGGCAACTCACATGTTGTCATATTGCTTCAGAGTCCTCGGCACTGTGTTTAGGGAGTGAGGAAGAAGGATGATCCAACCTCTGATCAAGGACAAATGATTTCAAGGATTCCTCAGAGCAGCAAACAGGAAAGTTGATGCTAGACAAAAGTTCAATCTCCCAGGAAATCTCAGGCATTGGAAGGTACCCTCATTATCTAGGCTCTCTAGGGCCACTGACATGGGAAATTCAAATGTGAGAAGATATAATTTATCTGCCATAGGTGACTATTTCTGCCACAATTCCCCATGGCTCCCAAACTCATTATTTGTAATTAAAGTAGGGGTGTTTGACATTTTCCATCATTGCAATTTCTGCTACCCTATGACCAAGTAACATGGCACCCCTTGAGCCTTGATGACAGGCTGAGAAAGAAAGATCCCATGGTTTTAGACCACTCAGCCTGCATGGCCTACAAGTAACCATTTGTCATTATCTTCCACCATTTCATTACCTGCACTGCACTGCCACCTCCATGCTTCTGCTCATGGTTTTTCTTCTGTTTGATAGGCCCCGCATCACTACATTTCTCATCTTTTAAGGCCTATTTTTAAAAAACTATTCTTTATGAATCCAGGTAGCAGAATGTAATGATTGCCAGTGTGAACATAAGAGGCAGACTTCTGGGATTAAAATTCCAGCTCCCCTACTCCCTAGGAATATGACCTTAGACAAGTTAGCCTCTCAGCCTCAGTTTTCTGGAAGTAGACTATTATGTGCATACTAATTTACCTTCCTCATGGATGTGGTCAGGAATAAATGATTATGTGTGTGTGTCTATATGTGAATTTACACATGTTTATTTCTGTATATGTATACACCCATATACACACACAAACTTAAAATAGTGCCCAACATTTACTAAATCTTAGTAAACTCTGGGTGTTTGCTATTATCTCTCTTTAATTTCTTACTGTTGAAATCCTTATAGTTGTTGTGTTGTTCTCTCTCTCTGTCCCTCTCTCTCTCTCTCGCTCCCCCTCCCTCTCTCTCTTCTTCCCTGACTTCTTCTTTCCTTCTCTCTCTCTCTTTTTCTCCCTCTATTTATTTCTCATTTCTCACATACATTAGTTTGTAGTACAGCCTTGAAGTCTTGGAATTTATAAATATCACCAAGTGGTATTAGTATTAAAACCTCATTCTCAAAATAAGTCTTCAAAGAGGTGACTCACATGTAAACACAGAGTAGCTGAGGCAATATGCTCACCTTGTGTGCTCTTTCTTTCCTGCTCAGCCTCTTGAGTTGACTTTGCCCCTACCTGCACTGAAGGAAGATTTGCTTTCTGCTACCATTTTCTACCACAGGGGTGCTAACGTTCTTGCCAAGGGTGACATCCCTACATTCTTCCAAGCCTACCAATCCTTGTGATGCTGACAGAATGTTGGTCCTGTATAACAATGAGTGCAGAGTAGAAAGTGAAAGACAGGGATAGGAGGACAGAGCTTTTCTTTCCAAGTTCTGCATCCAATCTTAGCTCCTGGTATTCTAAGCATTAATGTTTGTGCTCAGGGTAGCTCAAATCCTGGAAACATCCATCTTTCAATCACTTTCCATGATTTTTTTTTCTTGAATTTCTCTGCCCCTTCCTTTATTGAACTGCTCTTCTCCTCTCCTACTTATAAAATTAAGACCTCTCTTATCCACAAAATAAAATACATGTGAATAGTAGCTGCTATAGATTTGTGTGTGTGTTTGTATAAATACTGACCACTTGTATCAATCTTACATGTTTTGAATATATAACAAAGAGAAGGAAATACAAAATACATAGAAATACCACAGAAAATACCTAGCCTTCTTTGACTCTTTAAGAAAAGTGCCAATAGCAAGAATATTTCAAAGGCTTTATGTGTATGTTTGAATGAATAGCTCACATCAAAGCAATGCACATATTAAATATCATTCCATAATTATAACACATCCAGAAGTAGGCAAATTTAATATTGTTTGCTCTTTCATAAGGCAACTGATGATTAAGTGACAGATGAAGTCCCAACAGTGATTAATCGGCAAGGCTAAGATTTGAACTTAAGTTATCTGATCCAAAGTCTAAAATTTACTATCAGACATACTAATTCCCCAGCATAGCAATGGCTATCATTCTTATAATATCAAAATAATTTCCACCTGCTTTATAGTTTTATTTGTAACCCATAAACTTGAATTTACATAATATAATTTTGACATAGTATTTTATTCAAAGAAATGTAGTGCAGCAATAATAGATAATTATGCAATTTAAGACATTTCCTAGAGGACCTCAAAGAAGATCAAAGAAAGTAGTCATCCTTCCAGTCTGCATAGATATTCTTGTTTATTTTCCTTTTACTATTTTACCCCTGTCCTGGGTGAATATAGCCCACTCTGATCCAAATTCATCATAATGCCAGGAAATAATCCCAGAGTTAATACCAGGAAAGGGACTGAAAAAGACAAACTTCACTTTATGGGATGAAACCATGTAAGAAAATGAACGAGGAAAGACAGATTTTTCTTTTGAAGTTAAAAGAAAGGGGATGGTAAGCACTTGTGATTTAATCTCCCACTTAAGCTCCATCAGATATCCCAACAACTTGTTGTGAGACAAGTGTGTCTGGCATGACTATTTTACAGAAAAGAAACCAAGTGTCGAATATAATATTTGGATTATGTGCTTCTACTGCAAAAATGAAAAGACCTGAGTATACACAAATATAGAATGGTAGACGCATACTCCACCACACTTCATTTCCCTGACAGCCTTCAGCACACACATTTGATGCTCAGTCAATTAAGATCCAAAACATGTAGTGGAGGAAACAGATCCTCTGCTTGTTTATCTAAGTTGTGATGTACATAGCCCTGAAATTACAGCTTCATCTTATGATTGTGCCAGCCTCTAATTCCTGGTATTAATCAAAGGCTGGATAAATGACAGGCCGTGGTAGATAGTGAGGGACAGTTCTACTCAGGTCCTGAATTTCTTGAATGAGCTACACTCAGGATGAATGTGAAATGGCCTGCCACTCCCTACAGCTGCCTTTGGGAGCTCCAATCACAAACTTGACCACAACCCCTTTACTGCAGTTATTCTCCTGGTTTGTCAGTCACAGCTCTTTCCTCTGGTTTAGATTTGTCATTTCTCACATTCTAGAATTCTAAAGCTAAAAATAAGAACAGGCATCTGGCTTCAGGCAGGAGTTTGTTTTCAGATAGATTTTGTATGTCCTCTCACCAGGAATAAAGATGCTGCAGCTTCTTAGAACTACTTTCATCTGATACAATTTTTCCCCCATTCCCACTACACTCCAGTCACACAGGTCTCCTTTTGGTCACTTAAACATGTTTACTCGGGGCATTTGCACAAACTCTTCCCTGTTCTTGCAGTATTTTCTCCCCAGAACAATTACACAAGTTACTTATCATTTAACTTTCTGTTTAACTATTACCTCTTCAGAGAGATCTTGCATCTACCTTAGCTCAAAGACCCTGTGTTGTTAGACTGAGGACCGTAAGGAGAAGATGCCAAGACAGAATTAAACATGGCAAGGAATTTATCAGGGGTAGTGCATGTGAGAGAAAATGGGGAAGGAGCTCAGAGAAGCTGCAGAAGTGTCAAACAGCAGAGAAGTTCTGAGTGTGAATGAAGGAGAAAAAGAGGGAACAAAAATTGGGTAAAAGTATCTTAAGATGCTTTGCAACTCTCAGTAAACTTTGGCATGTTCATACATAGATCCTTGAGCCAAATTTGTATGTTAGAGATTTCAAACCTCTTTCAAGAATGACATTATCTTAGAATCCTTCTCAAGCTCAGTTGCTGGCTGGAAATGGCCCCTAGAAAGTCTGGCCCAGATGCAAATGGGTGATAGCATAAAGAAGTAGTAACTTCACTCACCTGGAGATCTGAGTGTTATATTCTAATGGCTGCCCCATACCCTTCTCTCCACTTTCTATCTCTATATTTTCTCTCTGTTTCATTTTCTTCCTGAAACTGTCTGCAATTACATCATTTATTATTTATGCTTTTACAATTGGTCTTCCTTCTGAGGTTGAAAACTCCACGAACATAGGATCATTATTTACCTTCATACTTAAAACTATGTATCGGATGCCTAGCAAGTGGACAGTAAAACATACTCAACTTGCTAAATAACTTAGTCAGTAATTGATAAACAGATCATCACTGAACCCATTTATCTTTTAAAAGGTAAACATAAAATATGTTGCTAAATGATCTATGAGTTATTTCTAGAAATCCTCTTTTGCTTATTGTGACATGGTAGTTCCACCTCTTACCAGTAGTGTTTGTTCTTTTTTACCCACCTGCCAGTACAACATGAACTCCATAACTCTTTCATTAGCTCTATTCACATATTGTAACTAAATTCAAATCTCAACTAATACCAGTCAATGAGGCTAGCCTAATGATAAACTTTGGAAGAACTGTAACATTTATTAAATGCTTACTTCTAAATGAATAGCATTATATATTGCTCAATTTTAGCACTTAAATGTGTAGTGGATGCTTTCTAGCCCACTTTCTAGTGATTTCAAAGATTTACATTACTCACAATTTAGATATTAACAAAGTACTCTTTGTCTCTGTAGATTTCTAAGCCATTTTGGTAGTGCAGAAAGTATATATAGCATACACTTTCTTCTCTGAAGTTCTTTTTAATTATTTCTTTCATACCGATAAAAACTTTATGAAGTAAGAGGCTAGGACTAGCACTAAATTCTACATTTGTAAAATGCCTAATTGTTGTAAAATGAATGTCAATGACCCCAAATATACACTGTGCAACTACTATGTACAACTTTGAATTCCCATCAAAATCTACCTCTTTCTGTTACACTGTACATATACAATTCTCTTTATGTTGTATGATAATCATCTGAGATAATTCATTTTGGGTTTTGATACTTATTCTTAAAAATATCCTCAAAGCTATTTTATTATCCACTTTTCAATTTATTTATGTATATATTTTGTTTAAAAATATAAGGAGATCAATACAATATTGTGATTATCAGTGTCCTTTGTATTTCTAGCCAGATCATTTATCCCCCAAAAAACAAATACAATCATGCCACTCACTTCAATGGTCCTCAGTTTTCTTTGCCCTTGGGATAAATTCCAAACCCATTATATGCCTTCATCTTATAGCTATCCCTTCTACTGCTCTGGTCTTACTTATCTTCATTTATTTCACAGCACGCAGTGGGTGCTCACCACACTGAATTTCTATTTTATTTCTAGACCTTCCTTCTTAGAACTTTCCCTATCCCTACCTTTTTCCACTGTTTTAGTCAATATTCTACTTCTATAACAGAATATCACAGACTGGGTAATTTGTTGTTTAAAGAAATATGTCTTACAGTTCTGGGAAATAGGAAGCCTAAGACCGTGATGCTGGCATCTGCTTCCATTTAGTGAGGGCTTCATGCTGCTTTATAACACGGTGGAGGGCCTTATATGAGGAGAGGGCAAGAGTATGAGTGTCAGCTCAGGTCTCTCTTCCTCCTCTTAAAAACAACCAATCAACATGTGAATTTGGGGGTTAAGTCTCCAATACATAAAATTTGGGAAACACATTCAAATAGTAGCATCCAACCCCTGACCCCTAAAACTCATGTCATTTTTACATGCAAAATACAATCATTTCACCCGTAAAGCCCCAAAGTTTTAATTTTCTAGCAATAACAGAATTCCAAAGTTCGGATTCTCACTAGATTGGATATGGGTGAGAGTCAAAGCACAATTTATCTTGAGATGAATTCCTTCCAGCTATAAACCTGTGAAATTAAACAAGTTTTCTATTTTCAAAATGCAATGGTGGGACAGGCATAGGATAGATATTCCCATTCCAAAAAAGAGAAATAGGTAAGAAGAAAGGAGTAACAGGCCCCAGTAAGTCCAAAATCCAATAGGGAAAACCACATTTGGTCCTAAAGCTGGATAATCATCTCCTTTGACTCCATGTCCTACATTTTGGGCACACTGGTGTGGGGGTTGGGTCCCTAAAGCCTAGAAAAGTGGCACTCCCATGGCTTTCTTGGCCTCAGCCAACACTTCAGTTCTTGTGGGTTGGAGTCAGATGTCTGTGGTTTTTCCAGGCTAGAGCTGCACACTAGTGGTTCCACTGTTCTGGAGTCTCAGAGGTGGCTCTGCCCCCATGGTTCCACTAGACATCACTCTAGTAAGGATTCTCTGCAGTGGCCTTGCTTCCATGATTCCAATAGGCATTGCCCTAGTTGGAGCTCTTTGTGGTGGTTATGGTTCTTTCTCCACATTTCCACTTGCCATTGTCCTAGTAGGGCCTCTCTGTAGTAGCTTCAGCCCTGTATCCAGTATCAGCCAGGGCCCCCAGGTTGTTCACAACATTTTTTGAAAGATAGGTGGAGGAAGCCATGCTCCTATAGCTCTTGCAGTCTGTGAGCCCGCAGACTTAACTCAGAAGGATGATGCCGAGACTTGCTGCTGGTTGCACCTTCCAGCACAGCTAGTTGAGCTACATTTGGGGTTGCTTGAGCCACAGCTGGGAGGACCAAGGAGCACTGCACCCACCAATGTAGGGAGTGGAGAGTTGAGGCAGCCATGGGCAATAAACTCATAGAGGACATCCCAGGCCTATTTCCCCAAACCATTCTGTCCTTTGAGAGAGCTCTGGATCTGTCATGGCTGGGGAAGCCTTGAAGATCTCTTAAAAGCCTTCATGGTTTGTTCCTATTGCCTTGATGATTACTTCAATCAGTACTAATCATAGCAAATAGTCGCTGGCTCACACCCTTGGTTTTCTCTCCTAAACATGCTTTTTCATACTTTACATGGCCAGGTTAAGAGTTCCCCCAAATCTTTCTGCTCTGCTTCCCTTTTAATTATAAATTCCATCTTTAAATCATCTCTTTCTTCTCTTGTTTTACTGTAAGTAGTTAAAAGTAGCCATGCAGCAGTCTCAATGCTTTGCTGCTTACATATTTCTTCTGCCAGATATTCCAGCTTGTCAAAGTTAAATTCTGTCTTTCATAAAGCCCTTGATAATGAACACAGTTCAGCCACGTTTTCTGCCAGTTCAAAACAAAGATGGCTTTTACTCTAGTTTCCAATACCTTGTTTCTCAGTTACATCTGAGAGGTTAGAATGGCTTTCACTGACCGTATTTTTAGTAGCATTCTGATTATGACCACTAAAACTCTAGGAAATTCCAGACTCTCTGTAATTCTCTTGCCTCCTTCTGAGAACTCACCAGAATCACACTTAATGTTCTGTTAATGGCAATGCAGACTTTTTCTAGACTTCTCCATATTCTTTCAACCTGTGCCCATTAATCAGTTCCTAAGCTTCCACATTTTAAGGTATTTATTATTTGCAACAACCCCACTCCTGGTACCAATTTTCTGTCTTAGTTTATCTTCTGCTGCTATAACAGAATGCCACAGACCAGGTAATTTATAAAGAAAATGAATATATTTCTTACAGTTCTAGAAGCTAGAAAGTCCAAGAGCATGGTGCAGGCATCTGCTTTACTTCTTGGGAGGGTCCTCTTGCTGCTTCAAAACATAGTAGATGCATCAAATGGGGAGAGGGCAAAAGCAAAGGCAGCTCAGATTTCTCTTTCCCTTCATATAAAGCTACCAGTCTCATCATGGGGACCCCACTCTGATAACCTCATGTAATCTGAATTATCTCTCAAATGTCCCACATCCAATCAACATACAATATTTGGGGATTAAATGTCTAACACACTGAATTCTGGGGCACATATAACCTCTATTAATTTGGTATTATTTCTCTTTAATTTCTTAATCTTGGAACCCTTATAGTTTCTTTTTGTATCTCTCTCTCTCTCTGTCCCTCCCTCCTTCTCTCTCTCTCTCTCTCTCTCTCATATGAGGACACATATAGCCTCCTCAATCTAGTTTGCCCTTTCCACTGCTTCTCACTTTCTCTCTCTTTCATATGAGGACACATATAACCTCCTCAATCTGGTTTGCCCTTGCCAGTGCTTCAGATTCCAGCTTAGAAGTCATTACCTTCAGGAAGCTGACTCTGATCTCTTCTCCATCCAGGTTATACTAGATTCTCATCTCCAGGGCTCCTATAATAATTGTTACTTTCCTATCATTTTGTATTTCACACTATGTTACAGTTAACTGACTATATGCACAAAAGATTAGTTTTGGTGTAATTCTGGGACTTGCAGAGTGCCTAATAGTAAGCAGACATTTGTCAAAGAAAGAAGAAGGAAGGAAGGAAGGAAGGAAGGAAGGAAGGAAGGAAGGAAGGAAGGAAAAGAGGGATGGGGAGAGAAAGAGGGAGGGAGGGAGGATGGATGGATGGGAGGGAAAGAGGGAGAAAGAAGGAAGGTCAGAAGGAGGAAAGAGGGAGAAAGGGAGGGGGAAAGGAATGAAGGAAAGAGGAAGGGAGTGGGAAGGAAGAAAAGAGGCGGAAGGAGGAAGGAAGACAACTGACAGAAGTCCTGATATATACCCAACACCTTTAGAGCTGATTCATATTTGAGTGAATCAGAGTCTGCACAAGTTTAGTCTTATTGACCATAATTACTCTGTAAAATAAAGAATATATAGATTTTATATTGACAATGGGTCATTAGTAATCTACTACAACTTTAAGAAAACTATACTTATGTTTTAGGGGTGCAATAGAGAATAACTACCACATACTCACATAAATTATCCCCTAGTGTCCCTTAATTCACTCAATAGAAAAGCCAAGTACTATAGCTAGAAGAAAAAAGCCAGTCCCATCAATGCATTTTCCTATTGATGAATGCAGGGATACAGGGCTGACTTGAGTTATAGGGACAGTTCTTTCATAGTCTCTAACTAATCTATTAAGACAGCTTCAAGTACAAATCAAATCCACCAACCAGAAGAGCACTGAGCTGTGTGTAATTCAGGAATCACATACTTGCTATGCAGCTTTGGGATTCTCATATCCCCTCTCCGGGCCTTGATCATAATACACGCCAGATTAATGAGTTTAACTAAATGATATCTGTAGTCTCTTCTGGCTCTGAAATTCTGTTGTTCTAGGTTTCCAACACCCCACCTACTCTGGGAAGACATCAGTGTCCCTCTATAGCTGATTGCTCCTTCCTCCATCATGCACTGTCCTCCTCCCACTGAAGACAATGCATCATCCTGGACCCCCAAAGTGGTATGAGGCAGCCAGACAATCTCATTTACTCACAACCAGTTCCATCATCAGGACCCAGTATATCCAATGATGATTTACCACATGTCGTTATTATGTTTGTTATATTTTGTTGGCGGAATATGAAAGATCATCAGCAAGCCGGCACACAGGGAAAGCATATTGAAATGAGCATTATGGATCTGTCAGGCTGGAGTTTATGGCCTTTCTCAGTACTACACTGTAAGTACAACAAGCCCTGATTGAGTCAGCAGCCTCCTGGGTACTCATTTGCCAAAGTGTGGGGAATTTTAATGCTAAGTTTCTCTGCCTGTGTTAGGCAGGCAGAATTGGGGGGAAGTGGGCAGATTGCCTTGGCTTAGGAGTATTATAAACAACCCTGCAAGTTCCACAGATACCAGGAGCAAAGCTTTCAGTGAGTTTGGCCTCTTATCTTCTTATTGTCTTATAGATTTTGGAGATGTCGTGCCCTGGAGTTTTAATACTCAGTTTGCAAATCCTCCTTTTAAAACCAATGCGTTGAATTGCAATGAAAAAGAGGGAGGAAGAAACACATATTCACAGAGGACCGACACTGTAAAAAAACAAAAAAGATGAAGAAAAAAGGGGGAATGAGAATCATTAAAATCCCAGTTACTAAGTATGATTGATGCAAATATCCTCACACCTTTTTTCCTTTACAGTCAAATTCCACGATGGGTTCAGGCTCCCTCACTGGGGAATTGCATTCTCGGAATAGGACTTTGTAGCTGCGGACACTGTCTAAAGAGATTACACAGCTTTGTAAGTCCAAATTAATGCATTGGGAAAATGAATTTTGGGAACAAATTTTCTGTTTCTTCTTTCTGCAAAGCATAGAAAGCATGAAATGAGGGGAGTGCATTTCTACCTACAGGAAGAGATCTGATTCTGTGATTTAGGGGAGGGTTGGATATTTTTCAGTGGGCAGTTCAAAGAAGTTGCCCTGGCTCAGACTCAGGTGTTATTAGCATTAACAGAGTTATCTCATAGTAACAATGTCAATCACCACCATCTTCCTCAGCAGGAAGGCTTATCCATTAATATTTCGTTGTCTTATTCTTGAGCAGACACTTAGTATTCTAGGAGCTGGAATCTATTTTTCATGCCAATGGCATGCAGCTTTGGGTCACCTGGCTAATGCTGGGGCCATTCTACATTCCACAGACAGGGAGCTGTGGTCACTTGGCATTCCAGAGGCATTCCAAAACTGCAGGTCATTCATTATGCCAAGGTTAGTTTGTGGGCCTGCAGAGCCCAGAGCCCTGCATGCTAGCCTGTGTTAGTTACGATTGGAAATTCTGAGGGAGATGTAACTCCACTGGTGGCAGAAGGCCAGTGATGGACAGAAAGAGAAAATAAAAATTAACTTCAAAGAAGTCTTAACTAGCTCTCAGAGAGTATGATGAGGACAATATCTGGGGCACACAAAGTCAAAGATGGGCATTTTTTGAGAGGAGAAAGAAGAGTATATATCTAAATCAGATAATACATTGCTTTTTCTTAACTAGATGAAAAACAAGATATGACACAATTATGAAGCATACGAGTTCTAAAATCAGTCAAGATTAGGTTCAAATGCTGCCTCTGCATCTTATTCATTGTATGACTTGGAGCGATATGTTTACCTTCTTTAAATATTGGTTTCACCTGCAAAATAGAAACAAGATAATCTACCACTTTAAGATAACATCCTTAAAAGACAGTCCCTGACTCAAAGAAAATACTCTATGGATTTATTACTACTTATTTATTACTATTACTGTTGTATTTGTTGAAAAATAACTGAATTGAAAAGCTGAAGATAGTGCTAACTTTCCTCAATGAGTTATTGGTACTCATTCACTCTTTTCCAATTTCTTCTACCATAGATAAGGCATTGCATTAGGCATAGAAATTGTAGAAATTATTTTTTCTAAATCTGGACAGATTAAGCCTGGACTGTGACTATATGACCATAGATTCAATCCAAAAGGCACTCAGTGACTATCTCCTGTGTACAGTCCTCTTTTCCAATCTCTGTGGTTAGCGCAAAGATCAAGGGTACTTACCCTTCACCTTAAGAAAACTATGATACATATTTAGGAGAGAATATGTGTTTACAATTAGGCACTTTGTAACCATATATGCTGAAGATCAGCAACAACTAAAAGTACATAGTCTTTAGTACCTGTAATTCAGAGAATGATCAGACCAGACAGTAGTTCTTAACATGTATGCGAAGACATTTCTTTGGCCCTGCAGTTTCAAACACTATTACGGTGGTGGCATGATGGCTGTACCGTCTTCAGTATTATCTTATCATAAATTAAAGTCCAGCAGAACAGGTAGCTGAAGCCAGATAAGAAAGAACCTTGATTTTCATGCTAGGAATATAAACCTTATTTGCAAGGAATAAAGGGAAAAAGAAAACAAAAACGTATGTCAGTTTGCTTTTCTTTTCGTTGTTTTTGTTCTTACAAATAAGTAGCATAATTTTCCCTGATGTATCTCCCAATATTGAAGTGTTCAATATTGGAACAGAATATACACGTATAATATATCAAGACCATCAACCCGAGACAAGAAATCTATGATCTATGTTTTATAGGGCAAAAGATACAAGCCAGACTCTGGGGAGAGATAGCAATAGTGGTGTCAGGGAGTACAACTACAGGGAGGCACTCTGTGACCTGCTGTACTGTTGGGAGCCAGAACCCCAGAAGGATGCTACACAGAGGACATCTGAACTCTGCCTTGGCCAATAAGATCAGACAAGCAAGAGAAGATGTCTCTGTATACATGGGGTCTTACTTCAGAGGGTCTTAAAGTATGGCCTATGAATACACAGAGGTGTGTGTTTCTGTTTTTGTTTTTGTGACTCAACAGCAAATGCAGGCATATTGCAGAAACCTGCAGAAGTGGGGGACCAACTTAATGCCAGATCCCACCACCACTTACAGGCTGGTGGGTACTTGTAGGTATGGACGGAAAGGGTCTGGGCCGTATGGCTTGCTGCCCATCATGGTATTGATCAGATTTTCCCATGACGAAATGGTTCTCGCCCTTGTTCCAGCGGAATGTGGTGTTCCTTGCACTTTCTCCCAGCAGAATATTTTTTAGTTGAGCCTTTGCCCAGTAGGGTATAAGAATGTTTCTTTAGTTGGGCCTTTGTCTGCCTCATAGTTAGGTGGTTAGGCAGGATGTTTCTGATGGCGGGAACCTCCATGGAATGTTTTACTTTGAACCACAGTCTGCAAAATTGCAGGGGCTTACAAAATGGTGCAATTTGGGCTAACAGTCTTTCCTTCTACTTTAGTGTAAAAGGAAGAGGGGTGTTGTTGGTTATTCGGCTGCTTCCTGCTGAATAGGGGCACTGTAATCAGGGTTTGGGTTTTGGAGCAGTGGGTGTGTGATTTCAGAGTTGTTTTCCTGGAGGCACTGATACTGGACTTGGCGGAGGAGAAGGATGGTATCAATGTGTTTCTCGGTGAATGCCTGGACAAGGGAGTTCAGCCCATACTGAAGATGAGTCATTCTGTGAATCCAACTCTCCCAAGTTGGCCTTGTCTCCCCAACTAGAGTGAGATCTCCACCAGAGAGAGAGAAAAAAAGCTCTGTTTAACACCTTACTTTGTAGTAACCAAAGTGCCTAATAATGAGCTGGGTTTGGTGAACATCTTCAGTAAAATTACCGACTTCCTGACTGGTCTCCGGTCACTGAAGTTACCTAGCTCAGTCTTCTTTTTGCATATTAAGATGCTACGGAGAGGCAAACATAGCTATATCTTAGACTCAACACTTTCCTTTATTCCAAACTCCACTATGTCTCTCCACCCTCAACTGCATGGGCAGAATTATTGCAGGAAATCAAAGGCAGTAGGAGAATCCAGGGCTGACAGAGAAAACTCCCACCCTCTACCTACCCTACCACCTCTACCCCCCACCTCCAGAGTATAGCAGCCCGCATGCGCTTCCCATCCATTTCTGGGAAAGGTAAAATGCACTCACCCACTCTGGCCCTCAGGGAGACCCTTAAAATCGGGGGTACATGTTAAAAGTGAATTCTTTAATTCTCACCAGGAGAGCTTCTCCCTGGAACAATTCTTAATGACCTCAAAGAAGTAAGGGTTAACATTTCTATTAATTATAGGATCCTATTCTATTAACAGGACTCTAAGAGAAACAGCAAATCAAGTTGAAAAGAAATTCTTAGAGAACATCTTATGATTCTTCCAAGGATTTGTTGATTATTTCCTTATTCTAAAAGCTGGGACTCTAAGTTTTAGGGAAAAATGCATGTTTTCTGCCAGTGTGGACCCATGTTTGGTGAGGAATATAACTCACATAGTTTGGGGGGCTCTTTAAATAAAGAATAGCAAAATAGCAAAAATTTAGACATAAAAATAATTCTTATTTAAATTTAGAAAGAACATTATATTAAGTTACAATGCTTATCTGCTGACAATAATGAAACACTGACAAATATTTTACAAAATTCAGAAAAACAACATAATTTGTTTTTATAACTTGCAATACCATACTTCTATAATATTGTTAACATTTTATATGTATACTTTTGATATCTTCATATGGTGTTTTAAAATTATTTTCTACAGAATGATTAGAAAGTTAATTAAATTTTTTTCCTCTAGCTAGATCTTTTCTGACAATTTGAAAAAGTTCCATTCAGCTTCACAATTCATGATTGAAAATTAGTAAATAATTATTTAACATTATATTATTTTGAAAAAACTGGTTCAAATTTTCTTGATGGATGAGGTTAATATTTCAGGGGATTTCAAGGATTTTTGTGCAATGACATATCTATTCTTTGCATTCATTGCCAGTTTGTAGTCAATGTACACATTGTATTTTTGAATTATGAGTTTTTATGCTAACTTTGTTGTTATCTGTAGTTCATAAAAAATCAGCAAGAACTGAATAGAAACACACAAAGAAGGAGGCCGAGGTGGGCAGATCATGAGGTCAGGATATGGAGACCATCCTGACTAACATATTGAAATCCTGTCTCTACTAAAAATACAAAAAAAAAAAAAAATTAGTTGGGCATGGTGGCGGGTGCCTGTAGTTCCAGCTACTTGGGAGGCTGAGGTAGGAGAATGGAGTGAACCCAGGAGGCAGAGCTTGCAGTGAGCTGAGATCATGCCACTGCCCTCCAGCCTGGGTGACAGAGCAAGACTCATCTCAAACAAACAAACAAACAAAAAAAACACACACACACACACACACACAAAAACACAAATATTTGACTGGGTGAGACAATTTTAGAATTTATTACTAAGTCCTCAAAAGCAATTCCAACAAAAAACAAAAAGTGACCTCTGGGGTCTAATTAAACTAAAGAGCCTCTGTACAACAAAAGAAACTGTCAACAGAGTAAACAGACCACCTACAGAATGGGAAAATTATATTTGCCTACTACACACCTGACAAAGATCTAGTATCCAGAATCTATTAGGAACTTAACGAAACAAGCAAAAAAAAAAAAAAAAAAAAAAAAAAAACCATTAAAAATGGGTAAAAGACATGAACAGGTACTTTTTAAAAGAAGATATACATGCATATGAAACAAATAAAAAAAGAAAAACATACATATGAAGCAATACTCTGCATCATTAATCATCAGAGAAATGCAAATCAAAACCACAATGAGATATCATCTCACACCAGTTAGAATGGTTATTATTAAAAAGTCAAGAAGCAACAAATGCCAATGAGGCTGCAGAGAAAAGGAAATGCATATACATTGGTGGGAATGTGAATTAGCTGAGTCACTATGTAAAACAGTTTGGAGATTTCTCAAAGCAAGATAAATCAGATAATAAAACAGCATGAACATTTGACCCCAAAATCCTATTACTTGATAAATATCCAAAATAAAACAAATCATTCTACCAAAAAGACACATGCATTCATATGTTCATCACAGCACTATTCACAGTAACAAAGACACATAATTAGCCTAGGTGCCCATGAATGGTGAATTGGATAAAGAAAATATGGTACATATACATCATGGGATGCTACTCAGCCACACAAAATAATATCCTTTGCAGCAACATGGATGTAGCTAGAAGCCATTATCCTAAGCAAATAAATACAGGAACAGTAAATCAAATACTGCATGTTCTCACCAATAAGTGGAATCTAAATATTGAGTACTTACAGACATAAAGATGGCAATAATAGAAATATGGTACTACTATAGGAGAGAGGGAGGAAGGGGAGTCAAGAGTTGAAATCTACCTTTTGGGTACTGTGCTCATTAGTTACGTGATGGGATCATGTGTAACCCAAACCTTAGCATCAGGCAATATGCCCAGGTAGTAAATCTGCGCATGTACCCGCTGAATCAAAATAAAGAGGTACAGAATTACATAGTCTCAAATGAACAGAGTCAGGAAGAATAATTAGGACAGAGCACAGTGAACAAGCAGGGCAAAAATGATTTATGAGACTAGAAACATGTCATGCAATCTAGGAAGGTTGGTTGGCAAGTGGCTGAAAACATATAATTATATTTCCAAATTTTGTAAACAGACACCTGTTATCACTAAACTTACAAAAGGTCATGGTTTAATACTAAGATCATTAGCATTAGAGGCAGACAAATGTCCCTTTGAGTCTCTGCTCCATCCCTTAATAATCTGTGGAATCTAACAATAGCTTAAGACACAAAAGTGATGACAAACTACATGAAAATGTACCCCATCAAACCCTGCAAATTATATACCCACTTAAAATTTCCTTTAGCTGGGTCCCAAAATGCCCACACCACAGGACACAAAGCAAAATATAATGAATGGAGTGTCAGGGTAAAACTAAACAGTAGTCTTTTTTATATAACGAAACATATACTTTTTAAAAATTCTGGAAAATAGCCCCCAAACCCATAACCACATGATTACGCTGTTATCATAACCTCCTGGGGTCTTGAAACTTAAATTTCATTTGCCTGCTGGTTTATCTGCCTGCCTGCACTCTTTGCAGTTTCTATGGAGCTCACATTCTAGTTAGAGAAGACAGACAATAAGCACATCAACAAAATAATAAATAGACCATTTTAGATAGCCATGAAGAAAACAAAGTAGTACATACGACCAAGAGTTACTGTAGGAAGGGAAAGAAGCAGTCCCTTTGATGGAGGGGTTGGGGAAGACCTAGCAGAGGAAACCAACGTTAAGCTGAGCTCTGCGTTTGCAGAATTCCAAGCTTTTACATCAGCAGACTGAACTATGAGGCCCAGAGCACTGGCATGGCTAATCTAAATCTGCCACACCAATCTCCCAACCCCAGCAAACCACTGACAGAGCTGGGACTATGACTGAAATATCTATAACCAAATTAAATTGTTTTGCTACCACTCAGGGATTTCATGTAAGTTATCACTTTAGATATTTTTAAAATATAGAAGCTGAGACAGCTCTTACTGCCTCTAGGAAGTTCCTGGTAAAAAAGTGTTATTATTGTTATTTTTTAATCATCAAAAAGCCAAAGAAAAGCTGAGCAATCAATTCAACGGTCAAGCTGCCATTTCTCTTTTTAAAGATAATCACAATGGTCAATATAACACGTTTCAGGGCCATAACATTGTTTATAAAATAGAGCTATGAAGTCTGTAAGGGATCAATTAGGCAAGTCTTCTCTAGATTATTTTGATTACATGTTTCTTTCAGAATACATAAATCAGTCAATTAGTCCAGGGGCTAGGACTGGTACCTAATGCCACCTCTTGTCAGATCAGTGGTGGCATTAGATTCTCATAGAAGTGCAAGCCCTATTATGAAATGCACATGCAAGGGATCTAAGTTGTATGCTCCTTATGAGAATCAAACAGTTTTATCCCGAAGCCACCACTCCCCACCTACACTGCAGTTCGTGGAAAAATTGTCATCCATGAAACCGGTCCTCATGCCAAAAAGTTTGAGGACCACTGATTAGTCAGTCAACTGATAAAAGAGACCAATATATAGACAGGGAGGACACACAGTCAATATAAACTTATTGATTTATTGATTTGCTATTTATATTACATGCATTACAAAAACATATACAAGAAGCATACATTTTATTTTATTTATTTATTTTTTGAGACAGGGTCTTGCTGTATTGCCCAGGCTGGAGTGCAGAGGTACAGTCATGGCTCACTGCAGGCTTGACTACTGGAGCTCATGGGATCTTCCACCTCTGCCTCCAGAGTATCTGGGACTATGGGCATGTGCTACCATGCTTAGCTAATTTTTGTATTTTTTGTAGATACAGGGTTTTGCCATGTTTCCCAGGCTAGTCTTGAACTCCTGGGCTCAAGCACTCATCCTACCTCGGCTTCCCCAAGTACTGAGATTATACGTGTGAGCCACTACGACTGGCTGGAACATGTATTTTAAAAGATGTACTAGAAATCAACGAAAACAAAGGTTCCAGAATTTTTTTCCACACCCCAATAGACCATTATGGTGCACTTTGCAAAGGCTTTGTCTTTCTTTGGATGCAACTGATTTAGTCTATTACTTTCAGTTTAAGCATAGAAAAACTGAGGCCAGACAAAAGAGATGTGAAACTAGTATGGATGACCCAGTATAACAAGTGAGCTAAAGGACTTTAAAATAAACTCAGCTTTATTTATATGCAAAGTCTTTTAAGCTATCCTTGTTATTTGTTAAAATTGTAGTTTTTCGCATGCTTTCATATATTCTGTGTAATCTCCTCCTTATTCCCTAGAGATGTATGCTTTGCTTCTGATCTCTTCTCAACAGTGAGAAATCCTGGATCAGCAAATCTCTGTCGCCAGATCCCAGCAAAGAGTAAACTCCCTAAAGTCTGTAGGCACAACATGATATCAATCCGTTTCTCTTAAGGATTCCCAGAGCAGACACAGCCTCCCAGCCTGCTTAGGAATGCAGCACTGCACTTCTCAATAGCATTTTATGACACATTACTCAAATCAAATTTAAAAGCATAACTGAGTGGAATTAAATTAATGCCGTCTGGTAATGTCAGCAGCACCAGAACTGCAACAGGCTGGCTTAACTCCTAAACCTGCTAAAGCTTCATGATACATATTCAGTTTCCTCTGTTATTGGAAGAAATTGTGTATACCATGTGTGTGTGTGTGTGTGTGTGTGTGTGGTGGGGGTAGGAGCCTGGTGTATGCCTGAGCAGTGTTTGAAAGCACACAAGTAGTTACAAATACTTAATAATCACATATGCTTCATAACCGTGATGTTTTTGAGTTGATATTTACATATTTCTTGATGTCCCACAGAGTACGTTTAGCTTCATTATATCATTTGATGATCATAATCACCATTTGAGGAATTTATTTATTTATTTTATTTATTTATTTATTTATTATACTTGAACCTAAGTTTCCTGACTCCAAATTCAGCATTCTTTCTACTCCTTAAGTTCAATATTAATGATAGCACTACCTAATCTTTTGAAGATCTCCTCAACCTCCCTGTTGCTAAATCCAATATTCCATTTGTAATCTTCATCTTAATTGACTCCACAGAAACATTCACTTCGTGATTACAGTTGACCCTTGAACAACATGGATTTGAACTGTGTGGATAAATTTAGATACGGATTTTTTTTTTCAGTAAAACATACACTAAATGTGCCTGCCTTTCTTGTATTCCCTTCAACCTTCTCCACCTCTTTTGTCTCTGCCACCCCTGAGACAGCAAGATCAATACTTGTTCCTCCTCCTCTTCCTCAGCCTACTTAATGTGAAGAAGAGGATAAATACCGTTGTGATGATCCACTTCTGTTTAATAAATAAAAAGTATGTTTTCTCTTTCTTATAATTTTATTAATAAGATCTACTTATTTCTCTAACGTATTTTACTGTAAGAACACAGCATGTAATACATATAACATAAAAATATGTGTTAATTGGCTTTGTGTTATTGATGAGACTTCTAGTCAAGAGTGGGCTATTAGTAGTTAAGTTTTGGGGGAGTAAAACATTATACACAAATTTTTGATGCAGACGGTCAGAGATCTTAATCCTCACATTTTTTAATGGTCAACTGTACTTTCTCATTTTTGAAACACATTTAGTTCACTTGGGTTCAAGATACATATTCTTTATTTTTCTTCCTACCTCAGTGAACACTTAAAGGGTCTTCTTCTGGGTCCCTTTTATCTTCTCACTTCTAAACACTGGCTGTCCTAGGGCTCCATTTTTTTTCTCTATCTACAGACCCTTCTTGGTTATCCCATTGAGTACCTGGTTTTAAATGCATTTTTGCACTAACAACTTTTAAATTTACATCTTTGGTTATGATGTCTCTCTGGAGTTCCAGGTCTCTGTATCCAACTATTCCAAGTATCTCCACTGCATGTCTAACAGGCATATCAACTATTACCAATGTCCCAATCTTGCCCTTCAAGACTTGCTATCCACAGTGTTACTCATACTTTTCAATACAAACTGCACCCTTTCAGTTTCTCAGGCCAAATGACTGTGGTATCCTTGTATCCATGTATACCTTCTTTGGTATATTTCACATGTTATCTGTCAATGAATCTTGTTCACTTTATCTTCAAACTATGCCCAGAACCTGACCATTGCTCATTTATCAACAACTATCACCCGACCCCAGGACAACATCATCTTTTGACACAGTATCCAGAGAATTCCTTTCAAAAGATGGCATCTTTCCTTCAATGAGTGTCCATCTCACTCAGAGTGAAAGCCAAAGTTCTTATACTGACTTCCAGAGTCTTATTCTGTCTTTTTGACCGACTCTGGCATTACTTTCAAATACTCTCCTTCAGCTCACTCTAACTCAGCCACACTGACCTCCTTGCCATTGTAGAACACATTAGACATACTCTCACTTTGAGACATAGGAATATATTATTCTGTTTTATTTGTTGTTCAAACCTGAAAGATAATTGCCCCATACATCTGAAACACTTGTTCCATCACCTTCTTCAGCTCTGTGATCAACTGTCATCTTCTTATTCAGACATTCCCTCTTCACCCTACTTAAGATCGCATCATCCTCTCCACCACATCCTCTATATTCCTCTCCTGCTTTTGTTGTCTTTGTCATTATTGTGTTGGAGGTGGTATACAGTGATCCACTTTCTAATGCTATGCTATTCTTTTACTTATTTGTTTTTTCATAGTCCATCTCTTCTCCAACAGATTATAATTTCAACTAAGGCAGGCAATGTCTAAGCATAGTGTCGCCAATGCTTACAATAGTATCTAACACATAGATTGTATATAAAGCAGATTCATGAGTGCATGAATGAATGCCTCACTCTTGTGTCATGACTTACAGTTTCCAAAGTTCATTCATTTCTCCCTACAGTCTTACTGTGTTGAGCCTCGTGAGCAAATCTGGGTATTAAAAAGGTAGATTAATCTGGATATTAAAAAGATTGGTATCTTGCCAATACTTAGAAAAGTGGTTGTCTTTATTCATTTTAATAATCATATGCCAGGCAGTTTCCACATATTCATACAAGTTATCTAAATTTATCATCACTACTATCCTATGACCTAATTGTAACTGTTTTATTAATTCATTTATAAATCAATTAATTTGTTAAACAACTACTTATTAACCTTCTACAATGTGCCAGGCTCTGTGATCCAGAATCAAACAGTACAGACAAAAATCACTGCCTTCATGGAGCATATATAAATGAAAGAAAACATAAAAAATAAACAAACATATATTACATATCTATAGCATATACATATACATGTATGTATAGTATACATACACACATATTAAAATGAATAGTTTGTTTCAGGGTGATGTGTGTTGTTAGGACAATAAATCAGAGGAGAGAAAGAAGGCACCCCAAGTACAGAAAAACTAATTGCCCAGCATTGCACAGCTAGCAAGGGCCAGAGACAATATTCTGAGTCTTACCCCACAGTGTGTAACCATACACTATAGTAATAATCAAAGCTACAAAGTTTCTTTAGGGTACTTTATTTGTTAAGATGTCTCTAGTAGCCACTCAGAGGAAACCATATCTCAAATGGGAGCTTGTTTCACATACCAAGAGGCCCAGAAGGTCCAGCCCTACAATGCCAGAAATCTGGCTTCCCTCTGGGAACAAAGCAGGTGCAATTTCAGCTTTCTATCCAGATATGCCAACATCAATTACAAGAAAGTGAACATTTCTTTTGGAATCATCTTGGAAAACAACAACAACAAAAACCTTTCCCAGAAGTCCTGAGTAAATCTCCTTGCATTGTCCCAAGTATCGTCACAGGATGCTGCTAAGCATATCCCTAGCAAGGACATGATCAGTGTTCCCTAGGTATTCTGGATTTATTCCTGGAGTCTGGAATAGAGTTTTCCTCCCCTATATAATATGGTTTGGCCATGTTCCCACCCAAATTTCATCTTGAATTATAGTTCCCATAATTCCCCTGTGTCATGGGAGAGACCTAGTGAGAGGTCACTGAATCATGGGGGAGTTACTCTCATGCTGTTCTCATGATAGTGAGTTCTCATGAGATCTGACGGTTTTGTAAGGGACTTTTCCTGCCTTCACTCTGCACTTCTCCTTTCTGCCCTCATGTGAAGGACATGTTTGCTTCCCCTTCTACCATGATTGTAAGTTTCCTGAGGCCTCTCCAGCTATGCTGAACTGTGAGTCAGTTTAACCTCTTTCCTTTATAAACTGCCAAGTCTTGAGTGTGTCTTTATTAGCAGCATGAGAACGGACTGATACACTATGTAAAGCAAAGGAGCAATAATGATTTTAACAAGAACTGTCAAAAAGAAAAATGGAGGTTAGACAACTACTAGCATTTGTCATTAATACGAACCAAGGTTTATTCATGGTCTAGTCATCAAGAGTGAACACATTAAATAAATTTTATAAATAGTTGTTGATTTGAGTTAGAGTAAGTAATAGAAAAAGCAAATACAAGGAATAGAGAAGAGGGAAAAAAGGGGTGGGAGAGGAGAGGGATTTTTGAACCTAATACAAAGGGGAGACAGACCACAACTCTGAATTGGGAGTGAAGGAAACCCATTCCTCACGATTGCCCTAGAATTCAATAGCTGTGTGACTTGGGGCTAATCACATAATGTCTCTGTGACTCAGTTTCATCACTAGCAACTCCAATCTAATAATGCTCATTAGTCCACATTTCATGACACCAGAAGATTTAATAAGATGCCTGTGTTTGATGAAAAAGAAAAAGCAATACCTGGACATTCCAGTTTAAAGTGTGGTTTTTCTCCACTTATAGATATGGAGAAAACTAGAGTATCTACAGCACAAGGAAAATTTAGTTTAAGGAGATGATTAACTGAACACACATACATCGATACATGCATTTGCACCCCTATACATGCACACAGCTCTACAACTCTTTCTCATTTAAAAGTATTATTATACTTTTAAGCAATTATTGTTTTCAGAAACTGGTTGAATAATTGACAAACATTGTCTCATTTAATTTTACATCTTTTGAGTTAAATACTACTATAGAATAATTTTCAGCCTGAATGATCTAGATAGACTCTTTAAATGTCCACTTCATTTTATATATTTGTACTTTTTCTCCCCCATTAAATGGATGACATTTCAGTGAGTGGCTATGTTTGTCAGTGTTTCTCCTAAATTTAAACACAGAGCTTCAGCCATTTTCCTTGCACCAATAAACCACTCTATGGTGCCTTGAACTGATCAGATAAAACTCATTCAGGAAAATTTAGCACCAGCCAGTTGCTAAAGGCTGAGTTGGGTCTGTCTGTTTCTTAACTGCTCTGTATTTGCTCATCCAGTCTCAGAATCAGCACTTGGTGTGCATCAATCCCTTGTGACATATCCTTCTCAGCAACTCCTCAACAAAAACCTTGACTGTGGAATCTTATCGACAATAGCAAGCTAGTGTTTCACAATGGACTCCTCTTCAAAACACTTTACTCAGATGATATACATATCATATATGAGATATGAGAGAGAGAAACAAGGTCAGAAAGAGATTCAGAAAAATTGAGTGATTTGCAGGTTTCCCATGAGAACTCTGAGGGAAGGACCAGGGTGAGGCCAAGAGCTGGAGATAAGAAATAGGGAAAGGTGGAGGCTTATCCACGGCTCTGCCAACGCCACACTGTGTGCTCTTGGGCAATTCATTTTAAATCTCCCAGCATTAGTTTTCTCATCTGTAAAAATGGGAAGAGAGATTTAAGCTAAGGTTGGAAAGTACCCAGCAGAGGTGCCTGAGGCAGACATTGAGAATCAATCATGATACTTTTTCCCATGGAGTTGGCAATAGGTCCCTGTGTTCTTCTCAACACGCACTCCAGGCAGCCTGGAACAATCCAAGCTGGCACATCATTTAGAATATATCTGTCATTCCTGGACTAAATAATTATCAACATCCATTTTAAATCTAATATTTTAAGAATATATTGCTGCTGTGGAAAGAATCATGAACTTGAGATCAGAAGACCAGGTTTAAATTCTGGTTCTGACATTTATTACTTCTGTGACCTTAAGTAAATCAATTCATATCTTTGGTCAGCTTGATTTTTGTAATCTGAAAAATGGGAATAAAATATCAATGCCTTATGATCAATGTGACGACCAAAAGATATATAGGCGAATGCACCAAAATGCATAGCATATCCTGGCACACTGTAGACATTCCATAACCCATTAAAATGTAAGGTGATGGATATCCCTGTTACACTGATTTGATATTTACAAGATATATACATGTATCAAATGATCACATGTATCTTGAAAAATATGTACCTCTATTATATATCAATAAAAACAAATTTATTTGAAGGTGACACCTGGTGTGACAAATGCACATGTGATGAAGTTGCTATGGATGCTGGAAGCTAACAGAAAAGTGGAGGAGATAGGGAGGGTAAGTACTTCTGTGAAATTTCAGCTCTTCCCTTTTTCCACCACTGCTGCTGATGAGTCCTATAGTCCTGGACCTGGACCACACATATTCAATTTCCCTAACCCAATCAAGAGACTGTGTCTTCCTCCTTCAGTTCTAGATATCTGGCTCATAAAGCCACTTCCAGATGGCCTGTCTAGGAACTGCCAGCATCTGTCAGTTCCCTCCTTGCCTTTTCCCTTCCCCTAATCCCCTATCTCTATACTCAATGGGATAGATGTTCCACCAGTATCTTAACTCAGTGGGCATCTTTGCTTGGTTCATCTATATTTGTGTGTGTCTTGAGAAAAGATGGTCAGGATGTGGTGCTAGGGGTTCCTTTCTTTCCACATCATCATCACCACCCTAGGTGTCTAGGTCCTTACTATCTGTTCCCAAAGTTTGTAATTATATTTCTGTTGAAAGATAGTTGTCTGGAAGGCATGGTGGCTCACACCTGTAATCTCAGTAGTTTGGGAGGCTAGGATAAGAGGATTGCTTGAGGCCAGAAGTTCAAGCCCAGCCTGGGCAAGATAATAAGACCCCCGTCTCTACACAAAAAATAAAATAAAATAGCCTGGTGTGGCACATGACTGTAATCCTAGCTACTTGGGAGGCTGAGGCAGGAATATTGCTTGAGTCCAGGAGTTCAAGGCTGCAGTGAGTTACGATGGCACCACTGCACTCCAGCCTCGGCAATGGACAAAAAAAAAAAAAAAAAAGGAAGAAAGATAGTTGTCCATATAGCATATTTATGGTGTGTTTGTGTGTGTGAGAGGGGGTTAAAATATTAAGGCACAAGTAGCAATTTCCCTTGTCAGTGGATCATAGACTTACTGTTAGCAGTTACAAGTACTCCTCAAGAGCTCCTCAACCCAGGTGAGATGTGCTGCACACTACTGAAATAGAGATGGGATGGTCTTTAGTCCACACCCATCCCTGTGCTGGTGGCAAGCGCTCCATCTCAGGCAAAACAGGGCAATCTCCTTTTGATGGCACATCCCACTGCTCCTCCTTTCTCATTTTGCCCCAATCTATAGGATGTTATCTAGTCTCAGGCTGTGTGTATGTGTTGTGCCAGGGGTTGTGGGATGAGGTACTAATTATGCATGTGTAAATTTTATATTTTTTTCCCTAGTTCAGAATCACTTTATGCCTTTCTTTTCTGTAAATGTAGTATTGTTTAAAGCAGGACAGGGCTTATATCCAGGAGGGTATGCCAGGGAGGCACTAGCTCAGAGTCCAAAGAAGAAATTTGATGAGTTCCTAGTTAAGTAAAAATTAATACTTGTACAGACTTTCCAGTTATATTACTTTTTCTTGGACATCTTTACTCTAGCATATCCAATGAAATAATAATTAGCCTATAAATCATAAACATGTTCAAAGCAGGACAGATATTATTTAACAAATTTGTATAGCCAAAGGTGGGCATGGAGCTGAGTCAGGAGCAGGAGTGGGGAAAGCTAAATTATCTTGAAAAATTGAATAAATTTGATTTTGAAGTTTGTGAAGGAATCTGGGAGGGATGGTGTCTGGAAGAATCATGGAATAGAAAGAAGCAAGAAGGGTAATAAGATAATGTGAGGCCTGGATACCTTGGAGGATGAAGCAGCCATGAAAAATCCTCAATCAAGCAACAAAGGGGCTCTTATAAACAAGAATATGTAATAATGTTTTGGTTGGTGATGTGGTTTGGCTGTGCCCCCATCTAAATCTCACCTTGAATTGTAATAACCCTCATGTGTCAAGGGCAGGACCAGGTGGAGATGATTGAATCATGGGAGTGGTTTCTCCCACACTGTTCTTGTGGTAGTTAATAAGTCTCAAGAGATCTGATGGTTTTTTAAAGGGGCGTTCACCTGCACAAGCTCCCTCTTGCCTGCCACCATCTAAGATATGTCTTTGCTTCTGCTTTGCCCTCTGCCATGATTGTGAAGCCTGTGGAACTGTGAGTCTATTAAACCTCTGTACTCTATAAATTACCCAGTCTAGGGTGTATCTTTATTAGCAGTCTGAGAACAGACTAATACAAGTGGTTTGAATTATTGTGATCTAAAACTCTTCCTTAGCTCCTCAAATTTTGCACTAAATATTCTGTGTATAAAGAATATACGTTCCTTGTGCGTTGTATTCCTAGGTATTTTATTTTCTTTTCAGCAATTGTGAACTGGAGTTCACTCATTATTTGGCTCTGTTTGTCTAATATTGGTGTATAGGAATGCTTGTGAGTTTTGCACATTGATTTTGCTTCCTGATACTTTGCTGAAGTTGCCTATCAGCTTAAGGAGTTTTGGGGCTGAGGACAATGGGGTTTTCTAAATATACACTCATGTCATCTGCAAATAGTGACAATTTGATTTCCTCTCTTCCTATCTGAAAACCCTTCATTTCTTTCTCTTGTCTGATTGTCCTGGGCAGAATTTCCAATACTATGTTGAATAGGAATGGTGAAAGAGGGCATCCTTGTCTTGTGCCGGCTTTCAAAGGGAATGCTTCCAGCTTTTGCCCATTCAGTGTGATATTGGCTATGGGTTTGTCATAAATAGCTCTTATTATTTTGGGAAATGTTCCATCAATGCCTAGTTCATTGAGTGTTTTAGAATGAACGGGTGTTGAATTTTATTGAAGGCCTTTTCTGCATCTATCCCTGCTCAAGGAAATAAGAGAGGACACAAACATATGGGAAAAAATTCCATGCTCACGGATAGGAAGAATTGTTATCGTGAAAATGGCAGCCATACTGCCCAAAGTAATTTACAGATTCAATGCTATTCCTATCAAGCTACCATTAAGTTTCTTCACAGAACTAGAAAAAACTACTTTAAATTTCTGGAACCAAAAAAGAGCCCACATAGCCAAGACAATCTAAGCAAAAAGAACAAAACTGGAGGCATCAGACTACCTGACTTCAAACTACACTGAAAGGCTACAGTAACCAAAACAGCATGGTAATGGTACCAAAACAGATATACAGACCAATGGAATAGAACAGAGACCTCAGAAATAACACCACACGTCTACAACCATCTCATCTTCAACAAACCTGACAAAAACAAGCAATAGGGAAAGGATTCCCTATTTAATAAATGGTTCTGCGAAAATTGACTAGCCATATGCAGAAAACTGAAACTGGACCCCTTCCTTACACCTTATACAAAAATTAACTCAAGATAGATTAAGGACTTAAACATAAAACCTAAAACCATAAAAACCCTAGAAGAAAACCTAGGCAATACCATTCAGGACATAGACATGGGCAAAGACTTCATGACTAAAATACCAAAAGCAATTGCAACAAAACCCCAAATCGACAAATGGGATCTAATTAAACTAAAGAATTTCTGCACAGCAAAAGAAACTATCATCAGAGTGAACAGGCAACCTACAGAATGGGAGAAAATTTTTACAATCTATCCATCTGACAGAGGTCTAATATCCAGAATCTACAGAGAACTTAAACAAATTTACAAGAAAAAAACAAACAACCCAATCAAAATGTGAGTGAAGGATATGAACAGACACTTCTCAAAAGAAGACATATATGTGGCCAGCAAACATGAAAAAAAGCTCATCATCGCTGGTCGTTTGAGAAATGCAAATCAAAACCACAATGAGTTACCGTCTCATGGCAGTTAGAATGGTGATCATTATAAAGTCAGGAAACAACAGATAATGGAAAGGATGTGGAGAAATAGGAACACTTTTACAATGTTGGTGGGGATGCAAATTAGTTCAACCATTGTAGAAAACAGTGTGGCGATTCCTCAAGGATCTAGAACCAGAAGTACCATTTGATCCAGCAATCCCATTACTGTGTATATACCCAGAGGATTATAAATTATTCTGCTGTAAAGACACAAGCACACATATGTTTATTGCAGCACTATTCACAACAGCAAAGACTTGGAACTAACCCAAATGTCTATCAATGATAGACTGGATAAAGAAAATGTGGCAGATACACTCCACGGAATACTATGCAGCCATAAAAAGAATGAGTTCACGTCATCTGCAGGGACATGGATGAAGCTGGAAACCATCATTCTCAGCAAACTAACACGGGAACAGAAAACCAAATACTGCATGTTCTCACTCATAAGTAGAAGTTGAACAATGAGAATACATGGACACAGGGAGGGGAATATCACATACTGGGGCTTGGCGGGGGCTAGGGGGTAAGGGGAAGGAGAGCATTAGAACAAATATCTAATGCATGTGGGACCTAAAGCCTAGATGACAGGTTGACGGGTGCAGCAAATCACCATGGCACATGTATACCTATGTAACAAACCTGCATATTCTGCACATGTGTCCCAGAACTTAAAGTATAATAATAATAATAATAATAATAATAACAACAACAAAAGAATAAACATGAAATATGTGTAGTGTATGTGAATACGTGTGTGTATATATAAGTGAAAAAATGCAAAGACAAATGTTAATTTGACTCAGCTCAGAGCAGTCTCTGGGTATGGTGAATAATGCATGGGACACAGAGATGACTCACACATATCTAAGCTATGAATTTAAACCATAAACCTCCTCAGAAACTTGAAGATATCTCATGAGAGTTTAGAATTCCAAAGGTGACAAAATTTGGGACCTGAAGCAATCTTATGAAGATCTCAAAGCTCAGGAAAGCTCAGTGAACATCTGGGTCTGGACAATTCCTGTAACCAAGATCAAATGCCTTGTCCTCTAAGGAGTCTTCTTCAAATACTATTTGACAAAAATAAATTACTTTTTGAAGCTCTTACATAACTTTGTGTATAGAACTTGTTATAGATTTTTATGTTTGTGCCTGTCTCCCTAACTGATCCTCAGTGCTATACCTATTTGTTAGTATTCTTCATAACTCATTCTTATGTTTTGTGCAATGAATTAAATATTTCAATGATACTACCTTTCTCCTTGCTTCTTAATAAAAGGCTGCATCCTGTGCATTGACTTAAGACTAGAAATAATAATAAATCCAGTCAGAAGCAGCAAGGAATGGAAGAAACTGTGAAAGCATGTGAAGAAATATCCAAAATCTACAGAATAAAGTAAAAGACTAACCAAAAGTGTGAACCTCATAGATGAATGCAGAGATTTTACTAACAGGAAGAAAATCTCTGCATTACATCTCTGCATTCAAATGATAGCATCTTACTCTTCCATTTGCTACCGTTTTCCTCCTCCTACCCTATCCTATTTAAACTCTAGACAAAAACTAAAGTCTTTATTCCCAGTGGCCTGAAGTTAGGTGAGATCCACTTCTATGGTGATGAAGTAGTAGTCAGAGTGGGGATGCAGGTGCCACTGCAGTGGGGAAGCAGTCTTAATGTGGAGACCTAAGTTGGCCCTTGAAGACATTTCTGCTCGATGCCTCTAATAATCTGTGGCCATGATCAAACACTGAACTTCAGGCCCACTACAGATTCAGTAAGTTTTGGTGGATTGGGAAGAACTAAAAATATAATATGCAATGCTAGTTTCATGTTGAGAACTCCACTAAGTTTTAAGTAATTAACATAGCACATTTTTGAAACATACTCTGTTGACACTTCAACTTTTCATCAGAAAGCAAGCTTCAATTATTAAATTGCACCTTCCCCCATTCCCAATCCTAGGAAGTTTCCATACTATGCTCAGTGGTCATTGGACATAATTTTCCCATTTTCATTCTCAGGAATATTCATGGAACACTCTCTGCCCCACCCTATTCTACTTTGGCTGAGGGAAGATGTTCAAATTGTTTGTTCAAAATCAATTTGATGGACTATTAGTCATTCAGAGGCTAATTGCTGTTATTATCTTATTATTCATCATAATCCCAATAACATAAGAATAATGCAAAATTGAAAAGTTAAATCCAATTTGCTATGCAGTCATCAAAAAGATCCTAGTGATTTCTAAACATGGACCTCAAGATGGAGTTTCAAGTCTCTTGTCCCTAGTCAGTTGGGCAACTGTTGTCAGACCTGTCCTGTTCTAGGTATCAGGCCTAAACTTTCTACTGGAGTACAGCCATGTGTAGAGTGAGAATGCGGTGGTGGGAGGAAACAACCATAAAATGGATATGGTCCTTGACTCAATGAAGCTTTCTGTCTTCAAGATATGATGTATCTCTTTATTAATATAAAAAGACAGAAGTAATAAATAAAAAATTAATTAAATGTTATGGGTGCAAAGTGTACAGAATAATTTGTTCCTTTTTTTTCTGAGATCCAGGTAATTTTAAAACCAGGTCTTAAATGATATCTATTACTTTATTTTTTCAGCAAAGATAAGAGAAACCCTTTTTTTTTGCAAAGGAAACTGCATGCACAGAAGGAATGCAGGTGCTTTTAGGGAGTGGTGGTATTTCTGATGGTCTAGGCAAACAAAGAGTGTGTCAGAAGAAGATGGGATAGACAGAATTTATAATCAAAGACGAACCTGAAAGGAATATCGGAGTGGGACTATGATAAGTCAGGAAGGTAGGTCCAGTGGCTTGGATTTTATACTGGGGGCGGAAAGAAACCACTGAGACTTTTAAGTGGGGAAATGTTAATAGAATTCTCATATTCAGGAAGAACTCTGGCACCTATTATGAAAGTTGGTTTAGAGGTGAAAGAATCTGGAAGAAATAAAAAACAACATATAAGTCATTGTAAAAATTTGGGTGAGATGAATAAATTGAGACTGTCCTCTTAAAAATCTTGTGATCATGAATATTCTTTTAAATGACTCCACGCAATGGAAGGTTCTATAGTAGTGAAAATGAATATATTATAGGTATAAATGATATAGATGAATTTTAAACATAACATGTTGAATCAAAATAAAACCAATTGTTAAGACTACTTACAATGCAATAGCATTTTTAAAAAGTTAACAAATTAGCAAAGCTAAATAATATGCTCAGAGGCATGTACATTGTAATAAACTACATTTTATATGTGCAAGAAAATCAAACAAAAATTTCAGGACAAAATTTATTTTTGAGGAGGAGGCAGGAAGAAAGGATCAGAATGGGACATACTCAGGTATTTCAAACAGAAACTGTCATTGCAGTTTAGATCTTAAGTTGGGCAGTAGATTGAAGTGTTTCTTTTATTATTATGCTTCTGAATGTATATATACGTTTCATATGTCCTTTTGTGTTTAGCAAATATTACATTAACTAAAAATTGTTTTCATGCAAATATTAATTTTAGGAGATCAGTTTTTCCAAGCAAAAACAAGTGAGTGATTGAGCAAATCACCCTTCTGTTCCCTGATCTTTTCTTGTCTCAATATTCTAAATTATTCAGGAGAAATATTTCTGCTTTTTTTGTTATTTGGTGAAAGTAACTTGGAAATTGATATTATTTATGATGACTACCATACTGCCTCTGGCCCTTTAAATGAAGTCAACTCTTTCACACATCTTGTGGGAATTTCACAGAGAATACTACTGTGAAATCATGGGGTCCAAGAAAGTCCTCCCACGTCTCACATACATGCTTCCATGCTCCTAGCACCTAGATCTTCAGTCCTCTAATCCCTGGTCCTGGGACCTGGCTTTTCACATCTGCTTCTATAACATGTACAGCAATGATGCTGAAGGGCCTGCATGAGCCAAACAACATATGAAGCATTTTACAAGATTTAACTCATTGCATTCCACTAGCAACCCTAGGAGATGTTACAATCTTGACTTTGAAGGTATAGGTTCTAGGGCTCACAAAAATAAAATAGCCTGCCTCCTTTAGTCAGGTAGTAAATGGTAGTGCCTGGTTTTGAATGCAGGTAATATGAGCCCAGAGGTCATGTTTATAACCACTTTGGTAAATGCTTCTGTCTGATTAGCATTGTAAACTAATCCCCTCCCCTTTGGCTTTGATGGTTCTATGCCATTTTCAGAGAGAGCAATGCTATCCACCAGCCCACGGAGAGGTCTAGACACTCATGGAAGGAAGAGAAGGTTCAGAAAACATCAGCCAAAAAAGTAAAGATAAAATTGAAAGCTGACCCACCCCAGATTTTCAAACCCATTTTCTGGGTATATCCATGATGGAGTGTAATAGTACAATAATGCAGAGACCAGAAGAGGGAACTAAGATATTGTCTGGGCCATGATGTGTGCTATGGAATAAGGTAAGCATGGTGGAAAGATGAAGGATGACAATCCAAATTACAATGCCTACATGAACACTGCAATTTAGGCATCTATTGGAGCAGTAATATGTCTCTAAAGAGATACATTATCAGAAGTATTAGCAAAAGAGGACAGAAGAATCCAAATTCTGAGCAATCTGTTCCCTGTGGAATAGAGACTACCATTGTGACTCCTTGCATTAGGATAAGAGCTTGGTAGAGCAAAACCAGGTTTGTTAAAAACAAAGACCATGGATTCAGCCAAACCAGCTGGAGTTCATGGCTGCCATCCAATTCTGAGGACCAAGAGCATGGACTCCAGGGGCAGACAGCCTAGTTCATTGGTTGGGCTTACCATTTCCTGGTCAATGCCTGTCTCACTGGCATAAGTATAAATGAAATAATGTAAATAAAGCTTCATGGTGTGATTGGCATATGCAAAGTGTTGAATATACAATAGGTTCAAGAAAAAGAAAGTAAGCATATTTGAGAAATATCATCATGTTTAAGTTTGCTTACCAGGGGCAAACATGGAAGTCCATACTCTGTAGCTTTGCTAGTTTAGGAGTGATGCTGTTCTGCCTAGCTCCTGAAGGGCAAAGCCACTGGTTGAAAGCTCATCCATTCCTTATACCTGAGTGTGGCTGGTGAAGACATGGGCAAACAGAGGTGAGAATTAGGTGGCCCCACCAAGGAGAACACAATGAGGACTGGCACTAAACCCAACTGGAAAAGCTGCTCTCAAGCCTGAATTATAATTGCTGGGTTTTGTTGTGGTGGTTGTTGCTTCTTTGTTTAATCTTTCCCAGTTGACAAATCTGGTAGAAATATCTTCTGGGGCTTGGTTGTTTGAATACTTAAAGGTTTATGAGGGGAGATTATGTTTCTACTTAATTCTACTGATTACCTTTGGCTCAAAGTCATTAGGTAAGCTAAGGTAAATTATGAATAGCAGGAGTCTTATTAGGTTTTTCCACTATTCCATGTATTCAGAAAGCTTCAAGAATCCAGGAGAATGTTAAAAATAGAAAGAATACTAGTCAGAGGGGGAAAGTCGTAGATTCTGGCCTCTCCTAGTCAATGTTCTTGTTGAAAAGCTTTGACTCTTTCCAGTAGGAATCAGAAAAATCAGAGAAACACTATCACAATTACAACCCTCCAGACTATGATAATTATTGCAATGAGGTATTACAATGCAACATGAACTAATAAAAGGAAGGCATCAAATAAAAGGGATGACAACAGTGAAAGCCTTCAGGTAAGAAGTGGCTTCTAGCCTGGGATACAGAGGAAGGATGGCTCTGAGAATGTTCAGACCATGGTGAGTCTTGGAAATAAGGCCAAAAACTGAGTTTTATCTTCAAAAGTCAAGAGGCAACATCTGACCAGAAAAGAACAATTGAGCAGATTAGGAAACAGAATCCTGATTATCTGTGTACTGTTGGGCAAGCTATTTATATTAGCTAACGTATGTATGAAGAATGAAGTCCAAGACAATACTTGCGTGATTCAGAGATTTTGGAAAGATGTATTTTATATGTATAGATATGTATGTGCTCATGAGATAGGTAGCACTCTTTCCTTTAAGCCATAAGTCATCCCTTTAATTGCTGATCAGCTGTCCATCAAGGCCAGAAGGGTGCTCTTGCCTGTCAAGTGCCTGTTTCATCCCTGTGTAATTGGCTCCTGAATGTCCTGATATATCGCTAGCCGTGATGTTGCTTGTTACTTACTGGAAGATACGGGTTGGGGCAGAAAAGCAAAGCAGTATCTTCAGAAGACAAAAGAAGGAACAAAAGTATTTATGTTTCCCTAGCTCTGTGGTTCCATCAAAAATTAAGGTAGCAAATTAAATGTTTCTGAAAGGTAATGCTAGGTGAGGACACAAGAATTATAAGAGCTTCAGAATCATAAGAAGGATACATATAGACAATATATGGTTGCACCTTTGAAGACAAAGGTTACCTACAAAACCCTGAAGAGGCACTGTGGTGTAGAAAAACAGCCAAGACCATGATCTTGAGGTCAGAAAATTTGCACTGTAATCTCAGGCCTGCTGCAACACCATGTGGGACTCTGATAAATGACCTACCTTCTTGGAGATTCTGATTCTTGTAAAATGGTCATAACAATGTTTATGATGAAACATTTCTAGGAATAGTCAATGAGTTAATGAGTTGGTATACCTGCAGGTGCCAGGTAAAACATTATGCCTGCCAAAACAATTCAGAACTGTTGACAAACAAAGGTTTATTTGGGCTTCAGTATTACAAACAAAGACTGAATCTAAGGTAGACTCTTGAGGCAGAGGATGGAGTTTAAGAGTAACTATGATTGATCTGAAGTCTTAGTGGTGTTTCCGTATAGCAGGCTGGGTCACACAAAAATTGGAGTGTAAGGTGATTCCTTGAATTTTAAAACACGAATCTGTGCTTCCTCCCTCCAAGACATGTGGTTGTTCCAGTTTTTTTCACCTGCTTCTTTATTCTATACTTTAGATCTACTCTCCATAGCCATAGATTCTGTCTGGTAGATTCTATTTGCTGAACTCTATCACTCAGTAATAGCCTTTCATGACTGGTCTTTTGGCTTCTCATTGCACCTGTCATTCACTTATTTATTCGCTTATTCAACCAACATCTAACACATATTTATTGTGTAACAACAATGTCTGCCATGCTAGTGATACATTGACGTCATGAACAGACAATAAGCACTGCCTACAGAGACTTTGCATTCTAGGTAGGAGATATAGACAGTAAATAACCTACTAGATTAGAGGATAATCCACACAATAGAGACAAGTCAAGCAGGGACAGTGGATGAGAAGCGACTTGGGTGGGGATGGGTGTTTACAGTTTTTAACAGAGTGGTCAGAGGTCTTCCTGAGAAGGTGAAATTTGACAAAGACATTTAGGAGGCAAGAGAGTGAGTCATGCAGATATGTCAGAGAAGAACATTGTAAAGGAAACTAAAAATGAATGTGAAGGTGCTTGCATGGGAGCAAATGGTGGGAATATCAAGGAGAAAAACAGAGGCCAGAGTGGCTGGAGTGAATGAGCAGGGAGGGCAGCAGTAGTTGGAAGTGAGGTTAAATAGGTAAGGCAGGGATCCAGGTTGTAGAGGGCCTTGCAAACTATCTTAAATGCTCTGGCTTACTTTGAGACGAGCGGGAAGGTATTGAACAAAGGAATTACATTCTGGCTGCTATGCTAAAAATAAATCTAGTTGAGGCAAGGGCAGAAGATAATGGAATAATTCACAGAAGACATGCTGATGGCTACAATGGGGGCAGTAGTGCTACCAGCCGTTGGTGGTAAACAGAGTGTGTGCTTATAGATAAAAATCAAGGTATCAACTGCCAGATTTAATCTGAGTTTGCAGTACACATTTCCAAGAATGAGGGTCTGACTCTGAGTGGAACTTTTCCTACCAAGATATCTCACACTCCACCAGTTTGTATATAAGTTGGTTGCTCTATCTATAGCAGTTGTGGTGGACAAACATAGGGGTAGGAAATGTTAGCCTGTTCCGTGCTGGAAATCAAGGCTATTACGCTGTTCTTTCAGCAGGGGGTGTGAACAGAGACAGTTATCCATAGAAGGGACTTCAGGGGGCATTCCCTTAGATAGGAATGAGTTATCACCATGATTGGCATGTCTTTTTACTAACTTAAAAGTCTTGTTATTTGACTCCTTTTACATAATGGAATATGACAACTATAATGGTCAAATAATAAACTCAACTTCACAAGCTACGTCATGGCTATTTAAGACTAGAGTCTAAGCCCTCTGCTTTTTTTTTCTTTTTTTAAATTTTTTCTCTCTTCCGTATACTCCAATATTCATTTTTAAAGGTGAATCTCTCCCATTCTTCACGTCTTTGCTTCTCAGATTACAAAATCTTCAAGTGATGGTTTCTGTTCTTGACACCAGCATAAGGCAAATGGGTGTGCAGTGGCATTGGTGTCATCCCGCTAGGGGGCAGACCCAAAATCTGCCAATTATTAATTAATTGATCATTCTTAGGCAGGTCACTTCATTGCTCTGAGTCCTTAGTTTGGGTTTAATGTTTTTGTGTGCATTTTACAGTTTTTTTTTTTAATAAACAAGATAATGTATGTGACATAGTACAGTACCAAGACCTATATTAAATTCTTTGAAAATTATATACTAATGATATTTATTATTATTAGTAGTAATAGTATTCATATCTTGGCTAGGCAGATGAACAGATACACAAATAGATGAAGAAATCCTGTGATGTCTGTTCACGAAATGCCACTTTTCCTTGATGAGAATTGCTTGTTCTTTGATCTGCTTTGGCAGTCTAGCTAAATGGGTGGGAATTCCAGTTTTAAACTATACCCCCCAGGTTATCTAAATAGAATGGCTAAAGCAGAGAAAATGGCCTATAATGTCAAGAACAGTGTCCATCTAACAGAAAGGACCCCAGCTGCAAGATCATTAGCCCCGGAAATTATCTACGCTATTGTTGATCCAGAATGCACTACTACAATTTTAAAATTAATTTAGCCTAATTACCCCCACTTAATAAGACAACTTGTCAGTTATCACCACTCCCATAATCTTCTTCATTTCCATCTCTTTTTAGCCTAAATTATCCTCTTCTAAGCTTGTTTTTAATGTATTGCAAAAAAAAAAAAAAATCCTTGGAGGTATAATTAACTTTTTCATTCAGAATCCTAATTTCCTCTCCAGCTCTGTTGCTGCAGTATTTAAACTATTTATTATGCAAACTTGCAGAACTTAAACTATGAATTATGTACAAATCTCTGGATGCGAGCTCTGTCCTAAAAATGGCATTTCAGTGTCTCTCTAGTCCAAGGTAAGCAAATGTGGGGAAATGGAATGTTGTAATTTACAAATGGGCTTACATTCAAGAGTAAGCTTTTTAAAGAATGATTTATCTATGCCAAGTATTTTTAAAATCATTTGAAGATATATAGTTACTTAACTCTTTCTATCAACTTTATTTGTTGCTGTTGGAGATGGAGGTTTTGTTGTAGCTTTTAGTATGGAAGTCTAATGGCTAATACAGTTTTTCATTCATTCACTCACTATGTCATTGTTTTATTCATCAAATACTTATCGAGGGAGGTGCAATTCAGGATCAACTGAGTGAGGCATGGAATTTAAATAGTAAATACAAGGTACTCAGTCCCAATTCTTAAGGAGTTTATCATTTAGTAAGAGATAAAGACACTTAGACAACTACAGTATGGTTTATATAGCCCAATGAGTGCAATAGTAAAGGGAAATAAGGCAACGCAGAAGACAGAGGAAGACATTCGAACAGATTATGGAGGGAGGCAGGGAAAGTGGCCCAGATAATTTGATGTTAAATTTGAGGTTGAGAGTAACCTGTAGAAACCAGATGGGCAAAGGTAGGGGCAAGGTATTTGTTTCTCTGTATTTGTAAGTTGGAAAGAGTGGGCAGAATTGAAATGAGCAGAGAACAAACAAACATGTATACAGGTGAAGAGGTCAGATGCAGCATGACCTATTCAAGGCTTGGAAAAGAAAAATAATCGTCATGGTTAAACTTAGAGAATGAGAAGAGGCATGAAATGGAGCCATGAAATAAGTAATCGATAGCCATACATTTCCATTACTTACATTTATTTTCCTTTGTATGTAAAAATTCAACTTGTCTTTCCAGAGGCAATATTTAAAAATATCTCTATACTGAAAGCTAGAATCTAGAATGAGTAATTTTTAGAATTATCTGGTGGCATACATAATCAGACAGAATCCTAGCAACTAAAAACTTGAAAAAACTCCTCTAAATCTTGTTATCTGTGTCTTCTATGAAATTATGTGAC
This sequence comes from Macaca fascicularis, assembly GCF_037993035.2. Lineage (NCBI taxonomy): Eukaryota > Metazoa > Chordata > Mammalia > Primates > Cercopithecidae > Macaca > Macaca fascicularis. The sequence goes on from NC_088389.1 coordinate 39,401,739, forward strand.
TTCTCTGAGCTCTAGTTTCTTCATTTGTCTAAGAGCAAAGGTACTAGTAATTCATGGATAGTTAGTTGACAAAACTATTAAATTTTGTTATTAAAGTTCAAATGTGGGACATTTGACTACTCAAATACCTGTTCATTACCATCTTCTCCACCATCTTCTAACAATTTCCTGCTAAAGTGGAGGAAAGTAAAGCACAGAAAAAACAATGAGTTTTCTTACTTTGCTCCAGGCAGTGTTCTGAATTTTTAACACCTATTTGATTACTTAAACTTTACCACACACTATGAGGCTGGCACTGTTATTCTCCTCATTTTAAATATGAGTCATAGAAGCATAGAGTTTTAACTAGTTTTTTTCTAAAATTAGCTAGCAGTGTATCTGTGATTTGAATCCAGGCCATCTGAGTCTGCAGCACCTTTGCTTAATCACCACATAATAACCACTCATTAGAGCTGAAATAAATACGCAAAAGACAGCACCTTATGATCTATGCTGAATTAATGGTGATTGCAATTTCATATGACTCGTCATGATTTCAAACATTGAGATCAGAGCCCATCTCTGGTTCAGTGGGGCAGGAACCTAGTGCATGACACGGAGCAAAATCTTCTTGATATTTGTGAAGAGGAAAGATGCACGAATGAAGAAATAAAAGCTAGAAAGGAGGATGCCCATGAAATAGAAAAGAGGCTCAGCCAAAGTCACATGACCTGTATCTTAATTTGAACTACTCAGTGATCTATCCTGTGTTACCTTTGGAAAGTACTTTCTCTGTCTAGAAAGTTAGTTTGCACCATTGAAAAACAAATAGACTTTTAAAACTAACCACTCAGGTAACTTTCATGTTGGATATTTTATTCTAAAATATCAAAATGAGTAGTTCAACTTCTTAAAGTGATATTCTTGAGATATAACTTGATGTTGAAGAAAACATTTTTTGGCAACTTGTCTAATATCATTGAAGGCAATTAAAACTAAAGTATTTTTTTCCTGAAATCACATTTTATTGCACCAGCTGTGGAGTTTATTTGTTTGCTCAAGTTCGCCCAGTTGGAGATAATATCTTTCCTTTATATCCCTATTGCACTTTCTCAGTCCCTTTGTTATAACACTTATAACAGTCTGGCTAATATTAAGATTGTTTGTGTACATTCCTGTCTCTTCCATTGAATCAGAGCCCCCTAAAGGCAGAGACTACTCTTATAATCTTTTTACCTCCTACTGTGCCTAGCATCGTGCCCAGCATGTCATAAGAACTCAGTGAATATTCATTGACTTGAATGAACTCACATTTCTGAAACTTGACTCAATTTAAATTTTAAAAATCATTTCAATTGCTTTTATGTTGACATTTTCTTTATAATAGCAGAAATTAGCTTGCATTTTACAAAAGCTTTGCAACTGAATTTATTTTTTCTTATTTGTCAAAATCTATATAAATATAGAAAAAATTTCAAAATGAAATCATAAGATAACAGCTATAATAAGATTAACCTACAGCAGCTGCAGCACCAGTAATAACAGTAAAAGAATTCTTCCTATTCCAAAATGCCTAAGAAATACATATATGAATCTCTTAAGAAAATTTTAACCATGGCTAAATTAAATGGTATTGTAATATCTTCAAATGGATCTCGATGATTGCACACTGATTTGTGCCTACAATGGGACAGGTTATACTAGTTACATATTGTAATCTGGAGAGAAAAGTGTATGTCAAATCAGAAGACAGGATCTCTAGTCTCTGCTTCACCATTTACTTTCTAAGTGATCGTGAGCAAGCAAACCAACCTATTCCACCAGTTTCCTGATCTATAAATATGAATGGTAACATTTATCTTGTATGATTACATGGTAGTTAAGGGTGCATATTCCATAATTAGAATTTGAGGATACCAATTTCTATTTCCACCACTAATTAGAGACATAATTTTGGGCAACTTCCTTAATACTCCTATATTTTATTTTTCTCATCTATAAGATGTGGGTAATAATAGTACATTCTCCAAAGAGTTGGTGATAATTGTTGGTATAATATATGCTAAGTAATAAGCATTTCATGATTTACAACTGTTATTATTATTATACCCTTATATTACTGAATCATGATGGGAATCAAATAAGATAATTTATGTCAGGAATCTTAAAAGTGACTTTAAAGCATGCAAATTAGACAGATTATTATTAATAAAATATTTACTTGTAGCAAGTAATTCACCTTTTTTTTTTTTTTTTTTTTTTTTTTTTTTTTTTTTTTTTTTTTTTTTTTGAGACGGAGTCTCCTTGTGTCGCCCAGGCTGGAGTGCAGTGGCGCGATCTCGGCTCACTGCAAGCTCCGCCTCCCGGGTTCACGCCATTCTCCTGCCTCAGTCTCCTAGTAGCTGGGACTACAGGCGCCCGCCACCACGCCCAGCTAGTTTTTTGTATTTTTAGTAGAGACGGGGTTTCACTGTGTTAGCCAGGATGGTCTCGATCTCCTGACCTCGTGATCCACCCGCCTCGGCCTCCCAAAGTGCTGGGATTACAGGCTTGAGCCACCGCGCCCGGCCTCATATTTTTTCTTTTAAAAGAAAATGAGTCTTTCTCATTCTCTGTCTCATGAGAGAAAAATTTTCATAAAGGTATGCATAACTATGGAAATGGTGCTTCTAAATTTGAAAAATAATATAATAATAATATTGAGTAACATGTGACACAAAAGTAATACATTTCAGAAATGTCTCAAGACTTGGCAAAGGGGAGACAACATGTACACTGTTCCAAAAATGTCCTGATTTCTAATATGTTTTATTGCCTCCAAAACTAAGCCTTAAAAAGATTCTGCAAAATGGTGCCTTGAATATGCTACTGTGATAAGCAGAACTAGGACAAGCAGATATGCAGCATCTAGAGAGTGTTGTCAAGCCTCAGCTTTTCTCACAATCTTGGTGGAAACAAATATGCTGAATGGATTCCCCTTCAAGTTAAAAGAAAGCCTAGGGACTAGTGGGCAATCATTGTGAATTGTTGACCCACCATGTCTTTTGAACCTCCAGAGGTGTAGGTTTATATGGGTCATGCTTAGTATGTTGTATCTTCCGGCACACTTGGGAGAGGAATATTTGAAGTAAGAAGACAAGAGAAGACCAGGGAACACAAGAGTCTGGGCCCTGCTATCTATCAGGGCATGGACTAACAGCTGCAACTATGCGTTGTTCTACAGGCCATATATTTACACACTTCCCATCTCATGAGACTCCCCTACTTAAGGTTTCTCTGGAGCTCCAGGGAGCAGTCAAAAGAACATAACAAGACACCCAGTAGGGTCTGCAACTAGATAGAGAGGAAGCACAGAAAACGAAACTGTCTGCAACTAGATAGAGAGGAAGCACAGAAAATAAAACAGAGAGTTGGAGAGGAAAAGAAGTCAGCCTAAACAACTAAAATATTATCAAGAAAAAAAATGGATAATCATATATATTCTTATTGCAATATACACCCTTGGATAAGACTATTTAATATTATAAAACATTACTTTTCCAGTAACTAATATGTGAGAGTAATAGAGAACACAGAAAAAAATCTCAACGTAAAATATGTAAGATAATAAAAATCAAGAATGCAGCTATAAGTGACTTTGATAAAAATACAAGATCTTTAGTACACCATTAGTAGAAGTCTCAAAATAAGAAAAATAAATATAGGAGAAAAATAATTAAACAAATAATAGAAAATATTTAGAAAATCATTTTGAAGCTGGATTTATTCTTTGAATGTAAGGTTCATTCAAATATATCAACATAATTCTCTATATTATCATACTAAGGAAGAAAACTAGCTGAATATAGTGAAAGATTCTAAAAAGACATTTAATTAATTCATGAACCATGCTTAAGGAATTGTAGTTAAATAAAAATTGAGTAAGATTATGTAATATGATAAATATCAGGAAAATGAAAAAAAAAAGAAGACTGCTACCTACATTAGCATTCAAAGATATTTTATATTCTACCAAATATCAAAAGCAGAAAAATTAAATAATTTTAATTAAATATTTGAGGACAATAGATTTAAAATTCTTTTGCTTTAACAAGGTTATATACATAGAGAACCCCAAGTTTCAGTTAAAAAATAACTAAGAAATAATAAGAGAATTTGGTAAGGTGGCTGGATATAAAATAAATGTACAAAATAAGCATATTCTTGCAATAAGCAATGGAAAAGGGCAATCAAAAAATAATTAAAATAGCCATCAATTTATAAAATGGTGAGAAATAAGTTTAACATAAAGGAACAGAATACCTATATAATTTTAGTGAAAGATACAAATGAAACAAAACAAAATAAAACAAAAACTTATTAAAAAGAATGGCATGCCTTTGTATGTGAAGACACATTATAATAATGGACCAATATTAAAGTAATTAATATAAAATATGTGATTAAAGTATAATATAAAAATTAAGTCAATTCCAATTGGAATGACCCCATGTAAATTTTATCTTTCTCTCTAAATATATATCCATTGCTTAATTATTAGGCAAAGGAGACCATTTGAAAATGATGTTAAAGTTTATATAAAGTCTTAAATACTAGACAAGAAAAGTGTCAAAAGAAAAATAGCCAAGGTTGCCTTGCCTTACTGATATTAGAACGTTTTATAATAGTCCTGTGTTTAACTCAGAATATTGCAATAAGAATAGAAAATGTATTAGTCTGTCTAGGTTGATAATTGACTATGTATTCTGACACATTATGCAGTCACATTAGCCTTGCCATTTTTTTAGATAAAGCGTGCCAGGTATACTCCAGTTTAAGGATGCTTCCATGTGCTGTTCCCTCTACTTCAAATGCTTTGCTATTAGACATACATATAAGTTGCTCCTCAACACCATTCAGGTGTTGGTTCAAATGTCATTTTATGAAAAAGAACATCACTGGGCTCCCTTTCTGAAAGAATACTCTTGAATCTTTCTCTCCTGCTTTACTCTATTACCATCAAACCTTTATTTATGTATTTAGTTAGCCAGTTGTTTTTTTCTGATTCTTCTATCTAGACTATAAACTCAATGAGAACAGGAAATTTAGTTCTTTTGTTCTGTGTTATAACTTTAGGACTTAGAAAATTTCATGACACAAAATATACATTCAAAATCCTAAAATAAGTCAAAATTTTATGATAATTTAAAATGGAACAAAGGCAGCATATTAATGTTGGAGAAAAGGATGGTTAAACGAAATGATGCTGGCACAACTGGCTACCCATCTGGAAGAAAATTAAGTTGGAGTTTGTTTCACATCATAGACAAAATAAATTCCAGATGGTTTAGAAGCTTAAATACAAAAATAAATGATTTACTAAATAAAACAAAAGTATCACAAGACATTCTAAGCATAGGGAAAACCTTCCTAATGAAGAAAGTAAAGAGACGAAATAAAAACAAACATATTTGTTTAATAAAAAATTAGAATATTACATATATAGAGAGTATGTTGTTAATTATAGAATATTATATATATATATATACACACACAACACACACATGCACACACACAGTAAGTAGCTAACATTAGACTGGGAGAAATATAAAATGTTTACCTACCTTATGACAGAAAACATGGTTTGAGATCATTTTTGAAATTTATTACAAATTTAAAGAAAAGGAACTAAAGAAAAGTAAGCAGTTGTCATTATCAAGTCTAAACAGTAAGTGAAAATATGAAGTAATATTTATATTTCTTGTAGTCCAGGAAATAAAACTTACAACTATATTGAGAAATACCTTTATGGTCCACCACATTAGCAACATTTAATAAGAGATTTTTTTTTTTTTCCTAGTAGAGTAGTAGAGTTTCAGAAGAAAAAATACTCTCATATATTGTTTGTATGAATTTGCATTGTTATAGGACTTGGAGAACAATTTGTAATATCTACTAAAACTAATTATATACATACTCTATGTGTTAGTCAGCTTTTGTTGTGATAGCAAAGAATCACTCAAATCACTGTGACTCACAGCAAACACTTATTTTCTAGGTCTGAGGATCACCATGACTGCTATTTTTGGTTGTTTTTCTTTCTGGAAATGAGGCTCAGAAAGTAGTCACTATCAAGGCCCTGTTGTTCTCACGAGGGAGGGTAAAACTCAAGATGGTGCCCAGAATTTGCCCTTTAAAGTCAAATTCCTTTGATTATAGCAAGTCCAAATTCACTGAGATGAATTGCTGAGATGAAATGCACTCAAACCTTAGGTATGGGGAGGAACAGACTTAATATTTGCTGAATAATAAAGGAATCCACCATAATATTCAACCCAGAATTTCCAGTCCAGTTAATCTATCTTTTGGAAGTGAAACATAAACATCTATTTGTGTGAAAAGCTGAATAACGGCCCCTATGCATATTCATGACCTGATGTCCAGACCTGTGAACAGTTTACCTTACATAACAAAAAGGGCCCTGTATACATGATTAAATTAACGGTCTTGAGATGAGGAGGTTATCCTAATTTATCTGTGTGCCCACAATGGAATCACAAGGGTCTTTAGAAGAGAGCAAAGGGGACCAGAGTTAAAAAATAGGATATGTGATTATGAAAGCAAGAGTTTGGGGTGATGTAAGGAAGGGACTACCAGCTAAGGAATGAGCAATTTCTAGAAGATGAAAAAGACAAGGGAATAATTTCTCTTATACAGCCTCCAGAAGGAACTGCCAACCCATTTTAGGATTTCTGATCTCCAGAGTTGTAAGAGAATAAGTTTTTAAGCCACTAAATTTGTGCTAAATTGTTACAGTGACAATAGAAAACTAATTATATATCTCTCTCTAAATATATAGATATATACGTGTGTATATGTTATACACACAGAAAATATATGTAATTACATACACACACAGACACACACTTATATAAGGATGCTTATTATAACATTGTTGCAAGCGTCAAAAACTGGATAAAAGGTAAATTTCATTCAGTAGTAGAGGGGTTGAACATCGCACTACACTTCAGAATATGTAGAAACTGCAGAATTCTTTCAAGCAAGTAAAACATCACTTATAACTATAATAATTTACTTGGAGAATATCCTGAGTGGTATTGTTGAAAAACGCAAGATGTTAAAAGTGTATGTAATACAACCCTATTTTTTTAATGAACCAAGATAGTAGTATTCCTTTTTAACGAACAAAATTTTTACATTATTGCTCATCTTTGCATCCTTTCTTTATATGCACATACATATGTATATATATAATCATACATATTCTTTCTGATATATATGTACATATATGTGTTGAATATGGCAAAAATGCATAAAATTATATCAAGGTGTTGCCATGATTATTTAGTTGTGAGTGGGGTGGGAGGAAATACTGGTATTATATTGGTTGGAGGCAAAATAAGAGAGGAGGAGAACATAGAAAGCCAAGCTTAAAAAGAAAGGCTGGGCCGGGCGCGGTGGCTCAAGCCTGTAATCCCAGCACTTTGGGAGGCCGAGACGGGCGGATCACGAGGTCAGGAGATCGAGACCATCCTGGCTAGCATAGTGAAACCCCGTCTCTACTAAAAAAATACAAAAATTAGCCGGGCGCGGTGGCGGGCGCCTGTAGTCCCAGCTATACCGGAGGCTGAGGCAGGAGAATGCCTTGAACCTGGGAGGCGGAGCTTGCAGTGAGTGGAGATCGCGCCACTGCACTCCAGCCTGGGCGACAGAGCAAGACTCTGTCTCAAAAAAAAAAAAAAAAAAAAAAAAAAGAAAGGCTGTAAAATATAATTCTGATAATATAAATTATATATGTGTAATTATATGTGTATTAAAAATTAGTGGATTACATATTATAATCACATGCATTGCCCTGTAGGGTTGCCTATAGCTTATTTTTAAGTGGAGGAAAAAAATGCAGAGATGCAGCATAATGTAAATAATATAATTATATATGGTAAACAATTAACAAGCGTATATATTGTATGATTTAATTTATATAATATTCTTAAAATGACAAGATTTTATTTATTTATTTATTTATTTATTTATTTATTTATTTTTGAGACAGAGTTTCACATTGTCTCCCAGGTTGGAGTGTGGTAGCATGATCTTGACTCACTGCAGCCTGTGCCTACCAGGTTCAAGTGAGTCTCCTGCCTCAACCTCCCTAGTAGCTGGGATTACAGGCATGCCCCACCATGTCCAGCTAATTTTTGTATTTTTAGTAGAGATGGCATTTCACCATGTTCACCAGTCTGGTCTTGAGCTCTTGACCTCAAGTGATCCACTCACCTCGACCTCCCAAAGTGCTGGGATTACAGGCATGAGCCACCACATCTGGACAAATGACAAGATTTTAGAGATGGGTAGCACATTTATGGCTGGTAAGATTTTAGAGATGGGTAACAGATTTATGGTTGACAGAAGTTAAAGAACGGGAGAAGGAAAGGCGGAGGGGATGGATGTAACTATAAAACAGTAGCATGAAGGAACATTGTGGTAATGAGACAGATCTATAGTTCAATTATTGTTGAAATTACATGAATATGCCTGTGATAAAATTGCATAGAGCTACCCAAATTTACACACACACATGAGTGCCTGTAAAGCTGGTGAAAACTGAATAAGTTTTCTGGACTGCATGACTGCTTGATATTATACTATAATTACATAAGATGTTATTGAGAGAAACCAGGTGAAGGCTACACTGAGCCCCTCTGTACTACTCTCATGAATAAACTTCTATGAATCTATAATTATTTCAAAATAAATTAAATGAACAAACAAAACTCTTACATATTTGCAAATGCTTGAATAGGTCAGTATAATCAAAGAGAAATATGAGGAAAGATATATAGTACACGGTTACCTTTGGTTAATTTAGTAACGAAGAATTGGATAGAGAAATATTAGGTAACTTGTTATACTTCTTTTGCACTTATTACAACAATTTTTGTATCATAAAATAGAGCAAACAAATATGTTTAAAAATGAATTAAGCTTTTGGTTAAAATTTTAAATAATGAAGTGGACATGAAACATTTGCTGGTTTCATTTTCTTTTGTTTTTACTATCAAGTAACTATTATTTTCTTATCAAAACTTGATGACTTATCAGTATATTCTGAGTATCACTCACTATACATTAATCAATGCAAAATATTTATTAAGAACCTATTATAAACCAACTATAATAACAGGCCATTGTTGTACAGAGAAAATGTGAAGATATTTTCTTCCTGCATTTGAAGAATTCATAATTCAGTGGGAAGCAAGACTGGAGAGATGGGAAAGCTACTACCAGCAGGCTTCCTACCTTACCCCACTATAGCTCAGCTTCAGAGGAGACATCCCTGAGCTAATGTTTCAAAATAGCTAGAAGAGAGAATTTGAAATGTTTCCAGTATATGGAAATGATAAATGTTGGAGGTAATGGATATCCCAAATGCTCTGACTTGATCATTATACATTCTATGTATGTAGCAAAATATCACATGTGCTCCATATATTTATGTCTAAATGTTGTATATTAATTTTAAAAGAGGAACAGAAATAGTTTAAGATAATCTGCATTTTTTGTTCATCATACAACTAATAAGTGCTAATTGTTTTTAAGAAACTGGGAAGATACAGAAAAAATATGCAGAGACAGTCATAAACATTTTGGGTTCTTTCCTTTTGCTCTTACATATAACAGAATTATGTTTATATAGTAGACTACAATGTGGTCTTAAAATAGATTATACTTTGGGGAGTTTAACATTTAAATTAAATTAAAACAAAGTGTCAGTAATTTTCTTTTTTTCTAATACTCTTAGAAACATCTTTTATTTCTATTGTTAATAGCTTTATTGAGGGGCAATTGATACATAAAATACTGCATGTTTGATATCTACAATTTGACGGGCTTGAACATAGATATATATACACACACATGAAACCATCACCACAATCAAGATAATAAACATACACATCACTCCCAAAAGATTCTTTCCACTCCCTTTTTTTGAGTGTGTGGTAAAAACGCTTGAGATCTATTCACATTTTCCACATATAGTATTGTTTTTGCTTTTGTTTGTTTTTTTGTTTGTTTGTTTTCTTTTGTTTTGCTTTTTGAAATGGAGTCTCACTCTGTCTTCAGACTGGAGTGCAGTGGAACGATCTTGGCTCACTGCAACCTCCGCTTCCCGGGTTCAAGCAATTTTCCTGCCTCAGTCTCCCAAGTAGCTGGGACCACTGGCACGCACCACCATGCCCAGCTAATTTTTGTATTTTTAGTACAGACGGGGTTGGTCAGGATGCTCTCAATCTCTTGACCTTGTGATCTGCCCATCTTGGCCTCCCAGAGTGCAGGGATTACAGGCATGAGCCACTGCGCCCAGCCATAGTATTATCAACTATAGGAGGCATGTAGTACAGCAGATCTTACTCATCTTAAATAACTTAAACTTACTCATCTTGTATAACTTAAACTTCACACCCATTAAGCCATTTCCCGTTGTCCACTCTTCCAGCCCCTGGTAACCACCATTCTACTCTTTGCCTTTATGAATTCGACTATTTTAGATATCTCATTTAAGTGGAATGATGCAGAATTTGTTTTTCTGTGACTGACTAGTTTCACGTAGCATAATTTCACGATTGTTAACATTGTAAAGTTATTCAGTTTCACAAATACATATTGAATCTTCAGCCGGCATTGTACTGGGGACGGGCTCTGCACAGTTAGTTGAGCCAGCATAGTTGCTACTGGCCTTCAGCTTGAGTTAATCATTACCCTATTGTTATAAATGAAATTTGTTTACACATTTTTATTGTGCATATAAGGTTGTCGTAAACATTTCAGTACATAAAATTTTTTCTGGATGTAGGATTATTGCCTCATGATATATTCTAAGAAGTAAAATTATTGCATCAAAGGGAAAATAAAAAAGTTTAAGAACTTTGATATCTCTTGCCACACAAACGAGATGAAGAAGTTCACAAGTTCGTTCCAAAAAGTAGTCAACACTCAGGACACACAATCAATCACTGTGACTTTGATATAAAATATATTAAGTAAAAAAGGCTGGCAACATTTTTCTCTAATATGTGCTTGCTCTATGGATGAGACCCAAGTGAAGCTATCTTGTCCTCATGAGGGGAAGAAATTTAATATTTACTTACTTGGGGTTAACTATGTGTCAGATACCACTTTACATTTGCTATTTTATTTATCACAATCTAGAAGCATCAACAAATCAATTGATAAACTTTTGCATGTATAAAAGGCTGTAGTTTATATAGTGCTTTCATTTGCATGATTTTGTTTATGACTAACACAGTTTGTCCATCTAAAAATGTGTTTTCATTTATCTGTATTTCCCTTGAGTTCTTTCATTGAATAAACTTGTAGTAGATGATTTTTTAGAATAATATAAAAAAAATTCAAAATGTGATTTACATTTGAAAAAGGAGGGAAGAAAAGAAAGTCAGAGAAAATGTTTAAAGGGAACTTTATAAAAGCATTTGAAGATTTGAAAGGCGATTTGCCCTCCTCCTCAACAATTTCCAACAAAAGCTCAATTTGGTACTTCTCCTTCTTGCATGGGTCCTTTTAATTTTATGGGACTTTAGCTTGCCTTCTTTTCTGATATGCCAGTGAAAGGGAAAGTCAGACAATGGGACTATACTGATCTGAAATGCTTCCTTCTCTTATCCCCCTCCCACCTCCGCCTCACACCTAGATATTCATCCCAGAAACACTTTTCTTTCTGATCATGAAATTCTATTATTGCAGTTAATACTGTCAGCTATTCTATAGGGGGATGTGTAAAACAAAACAATTTTTTGATGCAAAAGACCCATTCACAGAACATAGATTTAAAAGAAAGAGAAGAAAGAAAATTGCATCTTAAAGATAAATAACAGTCAACTTCTGTCCAGAGTAGTAGCAGCCAAATGTAAATAAAGATTATTTAGTGAAGTTCTTGAAATACTTTTCTAGGAGGTACAAATAGTGTCAGTGAGTAGTTTAGGCTGTGAGGCTGTTGAACAGAAGATAATAGAAATCTGGTTAGTAGTCAGATGTTTGATGCTATGAAGATAAAAGCTATATAGTGATAATAGCAATAATTATAGCACTCTACCTTCTATGAAATAGACCTATTTGCTGGCTTTAAGTGCATTCATAAACAAAATTTCATTTAGGTGTCACAAAAATCCTGTATGGTAGACAAATCAGTTATTATGAAGCCATCTTGCAGACAACCAAACTCGGAAAAGTTAATATTTGCTCAAATGACCCAGTTAGTTAGTATGGGAGCCTGAATTAAGTCCAGGTTTTATAAATCCAATTCTATTTATTCCCTCCTTTTTATAGCATGATGGGGGGGGGGGGGCAGGTGGTAACTTTGTGAAGGAGGAGACTATTTGTATATGCCTCCGTTATCCCTGAACTATTCACTGTAATCTTTGCTGAATCAGGGAGTGTGTACCAGAAGATAAAGACAGGATGGAATATGAGAGACAAATGAATGTCCTTCTTATTTTCGAAACATGGAAATATGTTGATTTTGACAAAATAGAGACTGGTGGTTTTGACTCCCATCCTAAGCATGATTCTAGAACAGTAAGTTGTTAGAAAGATTGAGAGGTCCCTGAGAGAGCTGAGATGACATATTCACCTTATCTCTCATTATCTGGGGCTCAGCTTGACAGTGGTTAATGGGAAACCAGTGATTCCTAGGGCTCAGCATAGTTTCATGTAGTAAAACTCCTGGGTGGTGGGCAGTGTTCTGAGGTGCCCTGAAGGGACCATAGCTGCTTAAATTTCTTATAATCTCCACCAACCTCCTCCACTTACTTATACGAATAAATATAGAATGCTCGCTCTGCTAACTGCTTTAGGAAAAGCGTCTAGTAGCCAGCCCCTCCAAATTAATTGCTATCTTCCACATAAGAATTTTTGAGCTGCCTCTGTGTTAAACTAGCCTCATTTTCTCCTATATTAAGTTTACTAGACCAGAGAAATTTGGTAGAGAAGATATATCTGCACTTGAGCAAGGCATTTGTCAAATAGCTCTCCTAATATTCATGTGGAAAAGGCTAGTATAATTAGAATAACTAATGACTGGTTGAATAATTTCATCCAAATGAATTCGTATGTATCTGAAGTAAAATTTCTAATTGGGTGCCTTGGGAGAGGGTAGGAAGTAAATGTATCTTTCTGTTTTTCACTTCAACCTTACAATTGTGACAAATATTGGAGTTGGGTTTTTTGTTTGTTTGTTTGTTTGTTTGTTGTTGTTGTTTTTGTCTGAGTAGGAAAGACTCTTCCCTTCACCTTTTGGAGAAGTGTTCATCCCAGGTCATTCTAGGGACACAGATAGTCATTTTATTCCCACTCCTTTGGCCACCAGTATGGGCATAGGATCCGGAGAACCCATCATCTCTGGATCCAGTAATTAATCACATCCTTTACTATGTTTCAAAGCCTGTTCTACAGTACTTAGTGTCTTCATAATCTAGCAAAGTTGGCATTATTCTCCTCTAGTTTGTAGTGAAAGAAAGAACAGAGGGGGACAGAGATTGTTTTTACATTTACTCAAAGATTACTCATTTAAATCTTCTGAAAACTGATGCATACCCTGTGACATTTTGTTTTCCAAGCTCTTCACTCAGGATTGAAGTAGGCAGAGGCTCACAATACTTCTAGGGGCACACAAAAATGTTTTGATTTTGATTGGTTTTTAAATAAAAAGAAGAAAATATATAATAATATTGGAAGTATAACAGTGAATTCAGCCTAGATTGTATCCTTGTTTATACCAAGGTGGCCAAAAAATGTATTTACATATTTTTTACTGGGAAGAGTTCCTCCATGCAAAGTACCTAGGACATACAAAAGGCATGATTCAACCCTTCCTCCATGCCAACCCTACTTCCTCGCAACATGCAAGGGAGAGGAGGAATTATATGTTTAGTGGAGAGTGGTTGGGTATGAGAGAGAAAGATTGGAACAGTGGCAAACGTATTGGAATGTATTAATAAAGAATAAAATGGGCCTTGTGCAGAGCAGAAGGCGGTGCCGTGACTTGCCCATGCTTTGTGCTTGCTTTGCTTGCATTGTCTCAACATTTTCAAGAATGCAATGGGATGATTCCTGTCTTTCCTGGCTCCCACATAGGTACCTGGGGGGGGGGGCTTCAAACAATTTTTTATTAACTGATCAAGAATGATTAATTTTTGTTTTTTCTGAAGACCTAGTTAATAAACTGTTTAAACACTCAAGCAGTATGAATGTATCACCAATAGCTACAGTAACTGATATTTGTGTCATTTAACTACTTCATAGTTAAAAAGTGCAGACTTGGCTGGGCATGGTGGCTCACACCTATAATCCCAGCACTTTGGGAGACCAAGGTGGGCAGATCATGAGGTCAGGAGATCGAGACCATTCTGGCTAACATGGTGAAACTCCGTCTCTACTGAAAATACAAACAAACAAGCAAAAATTAGCCGGGCATGGTGGCATGCACCTGTAGTCCCAGCTACTTGAGAGGCTGAGGCAGGAGAATTGCTTGAACCCGGGAGGCAGAGGTTGCAGTGAGCCAAGATCATGCCATTGCACTCCAGCCTGGGCGACAGAGCAAGACATCATGTCAAAAAAACTAACTAACTAAATAAAAGTGTGCAGGCTTTGGATTCCAATAAACCTTTGTCCAAGTCCAAGTCCCACCCTTTCTCAGCAATTCACAGCCCAGGTATTATCTGTATTTTTGCCAGTACAGTCTTAAAATATAGTTTTCAATTATGTCTTTATAGAGGAAAGGGGCCAGGATGGCAAAAGAAGTTATTTAAGTTCCCCACAACTCAGTATCCTTGACTGTTAGGGAGATATAGAGTAACCATCCCGGAGTTGGACACCCTGTAGGTGTTCAGTAAATGGTGGCTATTGTCTTTATTTGTATGCACCCCCATCTTGCAGATGAGAAAACAGATTCAGATAGCAAAAATGAATTGCTCAAGATCACCAACAAAACGGCAGGGTTAAAATTTAGTAAAGAGTCACTGAAATGGCTGAGGCTTCTGTGAAGGTGAGACTGCTGGCAAATACACCAGAAGATGGTAAGTTGCTGTGAGAAGTCAAGGATTAATACAAGCTCAAGAGAAAAATCCTCCTGCCTCTTGTACCTTCCATTACAATTCTTTTTTTTTTTTTTTTTTCCCAGAGACAAAATTTCACTTTGTCACCCATCTAGAGAATGGTGGCACATCATCCCTTACTCTAGCCTCCAACTCCTAGGCTCAAGCCATTTTCCCACTTCAGCTTCCCAAAGTCACTGAGACTACAGGCAAAGCCACCATACCTGAATACTTATTTTTTCTTTTTCTTTTCTGTAGAGATGGGGTCTCACTATATTGTCCAGGTTGGTCTCAAACTCCTGGCCTCAAGTGATATTATTTCTGAGTGGCCAATAGGTCACCTGGATTATACATGTATATTGGTTCTGACTCTGGGAGCATTCTAAAGATTTCAGATTTAAGTCCGTATTTCATTAGGAAATTTCCAAGGAGACCAAAAGAACATGGCCATTTTTAATACAAGTATCTCTTGTTTACCATTTTTACTAAAAATCCCACCAAGTTAAGAATTATAGTTACTTAAACCACATGAGACTTTAGAGAGTTATGATGTAATAATATAGTCATGCATTGCTTAACAACGAGGATAGTTTCTGAGAAATGCATTATTAGATGGCTTTGTCATTATGTAAACATCATAGGTGTACTTACACAAACCTACATGGTATAGCCCACTACACACTCAGGCTATACGGTATAGTTTATTGCTGCCAGACGACAAACCTGTACAGCAGGGTACTGTACTGAATACTGTAGGCAATTGTAAATTATGGTAAGTATTTGTGTATTTAAACACAGCTAAATGTAGAAAAGATACACTAAAATATGGTATTATAATCTTATGTGACCACCATTGTATATGTGCTCTGCTGTTGACTAAAACGTCACTATGCAACACATAACCGCAATTACAACATTAATAAAAATAATACTCAACTTTGACCTATCTATAGTGCTATATAGTTTGCAAAATGCCGTTAAATGTAATCTCATTCGATCTTTACAATAATACTGGGAAGTAAAGACATGTATTATTATGCCCAATTTACAGATGAGAAAATTGAGGCCCAGTAAAGTGAATTGATTGCCTAAAGTTATGTATTTTGAACAGTTTCAAATCCAAGATTTCTGCCTCTGCCTCCATATCCTTTGTGATAATATGGTAAATTTCTAAGTATTTCTGTAGCCATTTTCTCAAATAACTCACAATGGACACTCACAGTGTTTAGACATTATGTCTGGAAGAACACAGGTAGTGTCTATGGTTACAATTTAACGTGACATAATCAATGGTGAATAAGAACTTTCTCTATGCAAAACAAATTGTGTAATTTTACTGGAAGAAAAAGGAATGGTGAAAACATAGATCTTGCCCAGAAGAACTTAACTATTTGGTAAAGGCGGTAGATATACTGATAGCAAATCACAAGTAAAAAGCATGCTGAATTAAGAATCATAGCAAATACACATGCACAAATCAGGATGAAGAGAGGGAAGAGAAATTACTTCTTATTAAGGGACTGGTGAAAGATTATAAAATAACACTGTTAGGCCTTGAGGATAAGAAAAAATATTGATAGAGAAAGAAGAGAGAGAACAGATTAAAAGAACCACCATGAGAAAATGTATGCATGCAAGTACCTAACATGCTTGCACATTGGCAAATATTATTCAGCATACACAGTAGTGTTCATCAGCTTCTCTAAAGTTTTAGATCCTGAAAGCACAGATGTAACTTGCTTCTCAATCTGATGTTCTTCCCACAACTTTAACCAGGTCTTGAGAGGCCTAACCTGTCTTTTTATTCGGGGCTCAACCACTGAATTTCCAGATGCCTCCTCCACTCTTTCTCAAAGATTCACAGGGTGACAGTGGTTCACACATCTTTGCAGCCAGTATCCACTTCCTATTGTAAGCCATTTGTTCACATTAGTGTGGAAAAAGAATCTGTATCTTACCTCTGTTCCTACTTATCCCTCTTACCAAGATCCCACAGTGCAAATGGCCTTGTTATGTGGTAGAAATAGGCAATAAAAATATGTTGCATTTGGCATTCAGAGTACTTGAGGACCAAGAAACTCCAAGTAGCTTTTAAAATATTCATCATGTTTAACCATATTTAATCACTGAGTTAACCCATGGCTAAAAAACCCTAGACAGAGAATAAAAAGAACTAGGTTCTGGCCACTATTCTGCAAGGTCACCTTTGCCAAGCTTTTCCTCTATGAGCCTCAGGTGCTCATCACTTAAAAAAACAAACAAACAAAAAAAACATGAACCAAAGCTCTTGGGCTTTAAGATTCTGCTCTAATTGTGTAAATGAAGGAATCGCAAGGGCATCAAATACAAAGATTTGGTTACACTTCAGATATCTTTGGCAGGCTTAGAATAAGCAACCAATCTTTTCAAAAGAAAAGTTGTTTCACTCTTTTGTCCCAGTGACTCTTGGGGGAAAATTGCTAAAGAATAGAGACAAAGAATTCTGTCTTTGAGGTATTTTGTCCTTATAAAAGTCAGTCCAAAAATTCATTTTTGTATCTGATCTGCATTTGGAGTCAGTTCTCTCTCTCTCTCCTACTTGCTCCTCTGCTTTTCTTTCCTCTTCCTCATCAATTGTAGCACAGTGAGCAACTCTGGATATTAAAGACAGACAAGTATAGAGCCATAGGATTTCATATAGCATTTGTTACTTCCTTGCCATATGGCCTTGCCTGAATTACTTTGCTTCTTTCTGAGGCTTGGTTTTCTTATCAATTAAATGGGACTAATAATACTAATTTATAGAGTTGTCATGAAGTACTTAAAGTATAAAAGAGCTAAAATGATGCCTGGCAAAAAGAACCCAGTAAAAACTCCAATGAGAAAATCAGGTTAGATATCTTTCCCTTTCTATTTTTAGAGGCAATCAGTAAAGTGACTAAAAGTGAAGTCAGACAGACCAGCCTTCAAATTATGGCTGCGGCATCTACTTACCACCTCTAAACCTGAGCTTCTTAAGCTAAAATGGAGATCACTCTTTCTAATGGGACTTTTTGGGAATGTAAAATAAAGTAATGACTCTGTAATACTTTGTGTCTGGCTATATACACGTAAAGTTTAATAAATTATATTCATTGCCACTGATTATTCATTTATTCATTCATTCACATTCTCAATTATCAGTAGTTCCAGCCCACAAAATATTTCCTGGGCACTTAATAGTTGCTAAGTTCTGTGCTGTGCACTGGGCACACAATGACAAATATGTTCTATTAATTCACTTACCCAGTATAGGCTTATAGTCTAGAGGTAAAAACTAGACATATAGATATTTCTGATACAATAGCCTAAGTATGCACAAGAAACTAGGGAATCCCAAAGAAAAATCTTTAACTTAGCTAGAGGAGTATGCTCAGACTTGATTTCTTCAAGGAGATGATGAGTGGGTTGAGTCAAGAAGGATTAGCAGCTATGTATGGCTCAGTCAAAGGAGAATAAGAAAATGTGTGTGTTCTAGAAGGGAGAAAACCAAAGAACAGTGATTTTGAAGCTTTGTGTTCCATTAGAATCACCTGGGGAGCTTTGAAAGCTCACGATGCCTGAGTTTCTTTCCCTACCAATAAAGCAGAAGTCCTGGGGATGGGACTCAGACATCAGTGCTTTCAAAAGCTCCACAGGTAGTTTCAATGTGCAGCCAAGTGGTGAGCCCCTGGCTTAAACCAGTGTGTGGGTGGAAACTGTTATGTCCTGGAATAAGCAGGGGCCAATGAGGAAGCACATGAATAACAGGGCACTGTCTTTATACTTGACTTATATGTGGTGATTAGACATTGGGGAGTTTAAAAGGAGACAGCAGAGTGTCAGTCACATTTGTGCTTTGGAGGGATTGCTTGGGATGTAACTCAGCACTGAATTCCAGGGGAAGCAAAAATTTTTTTAAAAGTAATATGAAGTACAATTTTCAGAAAGCATAGAATCAATCAATCACTACTGGAAGAATGTGCTTTGGAAATTCCTTAGTGACATGTGGGGTTTATAAATATACTGATGCCTAGGGCTTTCCTCAGACATCAGAAAAAGTTTTAGGGATGTGTTATTTTGGTATTTTCATTTTCATGACGTTCACCTAAAGGGATTGAGAACACCTGCCAATGAACCTGAGCGACCATCTCATGAAAGGATATTTAGTCACTGAGGTAACAAAAGTTCATGACCTATGTGTGGGTCAGGCTGGGTTAGTAAGAGGGTCAGTTTTTGGACAGAAGGTTATTAGAGCACTCAGCCGTCTTTAGTAACCTTTGATCTATCTACCTTTGATCTAGTAACCTTTGGCCCATCTCTCCTTTGATCAATTGTTCTCCTTGCCCTTCAAAGTGCTAATGCCTACAATTCCACCTGTCTTTATTTCTATCAAAAACAGTACTCCCATTAAAAAAAATAAATAAATAAAACCTGAAATGTGCCACTGACCCTTGACTGAGACTGAAAGCACAGTCTGAATCTGGAAGGGCTTATCTGCTCTGAAGAGAACTGTAAGGTTCATCAAGTCCTGGGTGTGAGGGGGAGACCTCCTTTGACTAGGGTGGGGGTGTGATCACTTACTACATAGATACATAAAAGCAGACCCCTATCAGCACCATCAGGCGGATCAAGGATGGATCAGGTCATTAAACAGCAGTTAAGGCCCACACTGATGTGGGCGCATCTGACTCAATACTTCTTAGCGAAAATCTGGGAGAGGGATGCTCTATCTTGACCCTGGTGAAGAGACACAGACCAGGAGGAGACAGGCAGCCACCCCAAACCTCCTTCTCCTAGCTTCTTTAAGGAGCCAGACTTCTATAAGCAAGCGGCCAGTGCATTTGTATGACTCAACAGTGACACCCAGTGACTCTCTCTGTCAATCCCAGGTGGCTGTTCCCGGAGGATCTTCTGGGGAATACATTTCAGCCTCCATTACCTAGTACTGAATCAGCAGCAGCAATCACATCAAATTCAGTCTTGAAAGAGACAAACATAATAAAAAATCCCAGTTTGTATTAACATAATCATCTAACTGTTGAAGCATATTCTTCTCCCCTGTTGGGCCATGTCTGATGTCAAACATAATACCACCATGTAGTACTGTACCTTCTTGACGTTGGAATCACAAGACAGTGATTATTTATAATGTAAGTAAGACCCTAGAGACAGGCGTGTAACAGGCCCACATCATTACGTATTGGGCCAGCCAAATCTAGACATGGAGAGAGAGATTAACAATTTGTATGATAACCCAGACAGAAGAGACCAGCATAACCCATGGGATTCCATAACATGGCACACACAAAAACATAAGATAATCTGAGAACATTTAGCCTAGAAAACAAAAAGTTCTTCATGGAATGGGGATAAGAGTTGGGATGCTTTCTTTCAGATGTTGGATGGGCGGGTATAAAAAGAAGGGATTTTACTGGTTTTATTTGTTCCCAAGAACAGAAATGGAGTTAACGAGTACAGAGAAACTGCTTTACGTTCAACATAAGGAAGCACTTTATAACAACTGAATCTACTGGGAAATGAAAGAAATTCAGGAAGCAGAGAATTTTATGTCATTGAAAACAGTGCAGGCATGCCTTTTAATAATAATAATTCCAGTTTTTTAAAAAGAGAGAATGGATCAGGTAAATAATTCAGTAACTTTAATAAGTCAAAGGACAGGGACGTGGGTGGTCAAGGGTGCAGGAAGATAATTGGGCATAGCATTTAGGGCTCATTGAAATCTTTCTCCACTTATCACTGTTTTTTTAAATAATTAACACGTGTTTCCTTCCTCATTCTCATTAGACCAGCATTCTTTGTTTATCCATTTGCATAGTGGATAGAAGATGCTTGCACCCTCCACCTACATTCACCTACCTGTCACGAGAAAAACAGATACCCCCTACTTCCCTCTTCCCGTTTCCTTTTCCCTCATTGTTTCTATACCAAGAACAGCTTAGCTAGAATCAGGGTCTGATCCTTGACACAGTCAACAACGGCTAGGGAGGAGATCATTACATTATATGAGTGTAGATAAGCAATGATTGTCCAATGCACTGAAAGATCTATTGTCAAGAAGCTTAGAAGGAAAAAAAGTACATTATGGGAGGGAATGAGTGCACAGAAAGACTGTGCTGTGGTTTGAATGTGTCCTTCCAAAAGTCATGTAAAAACCTCATCCCCATTGTGGTAGGATTACGAGGTGAAGCCTTTAGAAGGTGATTAGATCGTGAGGGTTCTGCTTCCATGAATGGAATTAATGCCCTTAGAAAAGACACTTGACAGGGCTCTTTTATTCTTCTGTCATGTAAGGACACATAGAAAGCACCATCTACGAAGCACAAGCCCTCACCAGACACCAAATCTGCTGGCACCTTGATCTTGGACTTCTCAGCCTCCAGAATTGTGAGCTACAAATATCTATTGTTAATAAATTAGGCAGTCTAAGATATTTGTTACAGAGGCCTGTGTAGACTAAGATAGGCTAGGAGACTAAGATGGGCTATCTTCTCTTTAAATAGTTGAATCGCTGATTAATTCTAAATAATGCCAAATTTATCTCCCAGTTTAGCCATTCCTGTTATTCTCTGCTGTGCCTTACCCTAATCTGCTAATTGATTATGGATTATGGAAAGAAAAAAGTATAAAGAGAAAAATGAAACAACTGAAGAAAAGGTACAAATCAAGAAACTGGAATGTACAAGACTTGGTTGTAGGCTGGCCTCCAGTGAGAAAAAGCATAAGTAAAAATTTATGAGGCTTCCAGTTCAAAATTGGGTTAGTATTTGGCATAAAATATATCTGGACTAGTGATTGAGGTCCAAGCACCTGGAGTCTCTGGCAAGTAACTAAGCAGGATCTCAAGGTTCTAGCCAATCAAGCTGTAGTTCAAGGTTAGTCATCAGATAAGGGAGAGATATCGACCTGGAACTGAGGTATACACCCAGTCTAAACCCAAGAGCCCACTGAGATAGTTTCAACTCCTGAAAATAGCCATATATATATATATGGATTTGAATTTAGGTCCATATATATATATATGGATTTGAATTTAGGTCTTCATGGGTAATGTAAATTGAGGAAAATCACTTCCCTTTCCCGAGCCTTGGTTTCCTCATTTGTAAAAATGGGAAAATGGGATTATAGGTACTAACCTGATGATAGGATCCTACTGATTTAGGGATTAGAAGAGACATTGTACTTAAAATGCCTAATATATTGCCTGGCACAATGTAGATGTTCTTTAATAATCATTATCAATGTTATGACGAACCTAGGTGGGAACCGGGAAGAAGCTGGGCCATAGAGCGCATGCCCGTCACAATTCTGTGCATTTGTAGAAATGTTGGATATCGAAATTTCCTGACATAGTCCCTATGTGTTCAGTGCTGATTTGACAAAAGTTCTTGATATCAGCACTCAGACAACATTGAGGAATGCAATGGCTTCTTTGTTGAAAGTTTATTTTCCTTTCATATTCTCTTACTCCACCAATTTTTCTCTGGTCTTTGCTATAGCAACCAGCTGTACTCAGGTGTAGCCGAATAGCACCTGATCTCAGCTGCACTGCATATCTCTTGCTTTTGCTCCCAGGGCTTATCTGCCACAATCACATGGATCTACTGCAAGAGCTTGATCAGCCATTCTGATGTCTGCACACACTGGGAACAGATCGGGTGTTAACATTTCCTGGAACAATGCTTTACCAATGGGCAGGAAGTAGTAGGTAAGTATTCTCTTTTTCCCAATCTAAAGATTTCTAGGCACATTCCATACAGCTCTTGAAATATCACAAACAGGATTAAGCTCTAGATTTTCTGTAATCGTAATCAGCTCAATAACCTTGGATTGGCTGCTTTTCTTCTTTCTCCATTTACACTTCACTAATCCTCCGAGCCTGTGGCTTGGAAATAAACCTTCCCTGGTTTATTCCTCAGACCATCCATCATGTGCCATAGGAGCAAATGGCCCCAAATAAACTACCTCCACAAAGGCCTGTGTCTCAAGCTCTGCTTTTTAGGAAGAATTCAAACTAGAATTCTACAATGCTAGCATAGCACTAAGAGATGGGTAAGACATCAGGGATAATTTAGTCAATTCCCACATTTCATGGATGGGTATGCAGAAATAGAGAGAATTAGTGATTCCTTCAAAGTCACAAACAGGCGGCTTGTGCAAAGGGGAACCCAAAATGCAAAAAGGGAACAATTGGGGGATGGGAGAAAGGGACTGAAAAGAAAAAGTTGCCTGGGTGATGGAAAGAAGAAAGAGCAAGCCATTAATACATCTTAGCACAGTGGGGATGACATGTATTGAATCTACCCTGTCAGCAGAGCAGAGCTCAGCACCCACCCTGATAAATGCCAGGTTCCCTTGCTGACACTTGATAAAGGTTCCATCTAATAGCAGAGCCGCACTGAGAATAGGGTAATGGTGGCACTTGCTATTTTAACCTCCACTCCTTTCCAGTGTGTAACATGGAATAGGTGCTCAGTGAATGTCTGTGAAGTAATGGGCAAATTAGTGAGGCAAAACTTCTTCAGCATCTCCATCATGAATGCCCACATACCTGGCTTTTCTGTGTGCAGTTGGGTATCTAGCTATATATGAGTGCACACCTTTTTTCTTTTTTATTATTTTGTGTCTGTATATTAAAAATTTTTTTAGGGGTTTATGTCACTGTGAGTATAGCCACTCTTGAGTTCCTTGAGTATATATATGTGTGTGTGTGTATATGCACACAGTGTATTATATATATAATATATCGTATATTATATATATCATACCTATATACATGCATATATGTGTGTGCATATATTTATAAGTTCACACACAGAGTCATGCATCACTTAATGTCAAGGATACTTTCTGAAAAATTTGTCAGGGGATTTTGCTATTGTGAAAACTTTATAGAGTATGTATAACAGAAGCCTAGAGTAGGTGTAACACAAGCCTATAGAGTATGTATAACACAAGCCTAGAGTAGGTGTAACACAAGCCTATAGAGTATGTATAGCACAAGCCTACATACAGGATATAGCCTACCACACTCCTAGGCTCAATGGTATAGCCTATTGCTTCTAGGCCACAAACCTGTACAGCATGTTATTGTGCTGAATATTGTAGGCAGTTATAACACAATGGTAAGCATTTGTTTATCTAAACATAGAAAAGGTACAGTAGAAATACAGAATAAAAGTTAAAAACTGGTATATCTGTATAGGGCACTTATCATGAATGGAGCTTGTAGGACTGGAATTTGCTCTGGCTGAGTCTGTGAGTGAGTGATGAGTGAATGTGAAATCCTAGAACATCACTGTACACTGCTACAGATTTTATAAACACTGCACACTTAGGATACACTAAACTTATAAAACAGATTTCTTCAATAATAAATTAACCTTAGCCTACTGTAATATTTTTACTTCATAAACTTTTTATATTTTTACTTTTGACTCTTCTGTGATAACATTTAGTTTGAAACACAAGCATGCTGTACAGCTATATAATTTTTTCTTTCTTTATATCCTTCCATAAGCTTTTTTCAATTTTTAATTTTTTTTTAACTTTTTAAACTTTTTTGTTAAAATCTAAGACATGGATCGGGCATGGTGGCTCACGCCTGTAATCTTAGCACTTTGGGAAGCCAAGGCAGGTGGATCACCTGAGGTCAGGAGGTCGAGACCAACCTGACCAACATGGAGAAATCGTGTCACTACTTAAATTAAAAAAAACAAAATTATCTGGGCCTGGTGGTGCATGCCTGTAATCCCAGCTACTCTGGAGGCTGAGACAGGAGAATCACTTGAACCTGAGAGGCGGAGGTTGCAATGAGCCAAGATTGTGCCACTGCACTCCAACCTGGTTGACAGAGTGAGACTCTGTCTTAAAACAACAGCAACAACAACAACAACAACAAAAATAAACAAGACATGGTCATACACATTAGTTTAAGCCTACATAGGGTCAGGATCATCAATATCACTGTCTCCCACCTTCATATCTTGTCCCACTGGAAGGTCTTCAGGGGCAATAGCATGGATGGAGTTGTCATCTCCTATGTCTTCTATGATAACAATGTCTTCTTCTGGAATACCTCCTAAAGAATCTGACTGAGGCTGTTTACAGTTAACTATATATATATGTGTGTGTGTGTGTGTATATATATATATATATGCACATATCTGTGTGTGTGTGTAGAAAGACTATAATCTAAAATAACAATAACAATATAGTATAATAAGTACATAAACCAGTAACATAGTTGTTTATTATCATTATCAAGTATTATGTAGTGTACATAATTACATGTGCTATACTTTTATATGACTGACAGTACAGTAGGTTTGTTTACTCTGGCATATCCACAAACACTTGAGTGATACATTATGCTACAACATTAAATGTCTACAAGGTCACTAAGTAACAGGAATTTTCAACTCCATTATAATCATATGAAGCCACTGTCATACACTCTGTCTGTTGACCAAAATATCATTATGTGGCACATGACTATATACATATTTTTGGTTACTCAAATCTTTGGTAATCCTATCACATCGCATGACTGTGTATTAGTAGCTCTTTACTCTTCTTTCATCAAAGATTTGGAGATTCAGAGCTCTTCATATGCTCATTTGTGTAAACATGCTATCTTTACTTCCTTTTCCTAGTCTCATATAATTTTTTAATTGCATCAATACTAATTTTCACAAGTTGCAGTTTCTCAGAATAACTACTATTCATTTAAAGAAAACCAAAAACAGAAACAGACATAACCTATTAAGTTCCATGTGTCAGGCACTGTGCTGTTTATTAGAGCTAAACTGGTAAGGACGGTGCTTGGCTTTGGAAAGATTATAATGATAGAAACTTGTCTTCTTACTTGACCCCTGAAGACCTTGAGTTAATTATGGTAGGCATTAACCTGAATTGATTTTCACCCTGAATACTTCCAGAAATTCTGCTGGGCAATTGTTTTATACTGACAAAATATTATGCTTTGTCTTATGGGGAAAAAAGGCTACTAGTGCTGAACTTAAAATTATTCTGCTTAAAATTGTACATATCTTTCTTTCGTAGCCTATATTGGACAGAGTATGGTAAAGAGCATCCATGATAATTTTTAGTTCTTACCACACTTTGAATTACTTGGCCAATGTTTTGTCTTTATGGTGAGCCACAACAATATGAGAAGCGTGTCTGCCTCTTTCACAACTGTACACTTACCCCTTGGCATAAGACCTAAGACATTTGTTTTGAGCTTTACACCACATTATCTTGATTCCTGATAAGATAAATAAATAAATAACATATTGTGGAGATATTTCTTTCTCTCTTTTTTTGAAGACAGAGTCTCATTCTGTCACCTGGACTGGAGTGCAATGGCACCATCTCAGCTCATTGCAACCTCTGTCTCCTGGGTTCAAGCGATTCTTCTGCTTCAGTCTCCTGAGTAGCTGGGATTACAGGCACCTGCCACCATGCCCGGCTATATTTTTTTTTGTACTTTTGGTACAGATGGAGTTTCAGCATGTTGGCCAGAATGGCCTCAAACTCTTGATCCTAAGTGATCCACCCACCTTGGCTTCCCAAAGTGTTGGAATAAAGGCGTGAGCCACTGTGCCTGGCCGTGGACATATTTCTCAATGGTGAGAAATATATATAAATATATATTATTTATCATCATTAATGAAGGAATTATGTATCATAAAAACCAATGCTATTCTGAGAATCTTTGGATATGATGTTGAGATTATCACAACGTGTAAAAGAGATGTAAGGACCCTATGTCCTCTTCAACTTGCAAGCTCTATGTTTACCCTTGATAAATTATAATCTAGCTAATAGTTTATTAGAGAAATAAGGGTGATAAATTACCAAAAAGTATTGAAAATGGCTAACTCCTTAGGACTAAACTCTGATTTTTTTTTTTTTTTAATCTTGCCCAAATTCCTATCTGAAGGGTCTGGGGAGTCATGACCTACAAACCATAAATTCTCATCAGATGGGTTTTATTTAACTCTATATATTGTGACTTATTTTTCAACCTGAATCTGGCATAACATTACGAGACAAGGAAGAAAATCAAAACATCTTACCTCCAAAACATGTTTTTTGTCACATTTTGAAATGGCCCTGCAAGCCATACTTGGTGGGAGAAAATTCACTTCTGTAAAGAATCCCTATTAACATAGCCAGACCTTTTCCTTCCAGGCCCCTCCAATTCTGAATAGATTAACTAAGAGTCTGGCACCTTTTAAAGGATCTGAATATGAAACATTTGTCATCTATTGTTTCTAAGGGCAGAGGCTATGAGACTTCAAAAGAACCTTCCTCTCCACAAGCTTTCACCTTAACCTGAACATTTACTTTCTATTGATCCCAGATCCTTAGACAAAAGCTCAACCAATTGTCAACCAGAAAATGTTTTATAGCCTGGAAGCCTCCTCTTCACCCCACCCCTGCTTCAAGTTGTCCTACCTTTCTGGAACAAACCATTGTATTCCTTAAATGTATTTAATTGATACCTCATGCCTCCCTAAAATCTATAAAACCAAGCTGCACCCCAACAACCTTGGGCACATATTTTTAGGACCTCCTAAAAGCTGTGTCATGGGCCATTGTCACTCATATTTTGCTCAGAATAAATATCTCTTAAAATATTTTAGAGTTTAACTCTTTTCATCGACATTCCAATAACCTCATGACAGATGAAAAAATGAGGCTGGATAAGATACAGTGACTTACCCAATAGCTCAATTTTTACCAATGGAAACCTAGGTCTCAAACCAAGATCCCCCAATGGTTTGATTCTTTTGATAATAGCTTGCTATCCCATCTAGTCAATTCCTAGTTTTCCTGGTCACTGGATGTATTAGTTCGTTTTCATGGTACTATGAAGAAATACCCAAGACTGGGTAATTTATAAAGAAAAGAGGTCTAATTAACTCACAGTTCTGCATGTCTGGGGAGGTCTCAAGAAACTTACAATCATGACAGGAGGGAAAGCAAATACATCCTTCTTCACACAGAGGTAGGAGAAAGAAGTGCAGAGCAAAGTGGAGAAAGGCCATTTAAAACCATCAGATCTCATGATAACTCACTCATTATCAAGAGAACAGCATAGAGGGATAACCCCCATGATCTAATCCCCTCCCACAAGGTCCCTTCTTCAACACATGGAGATAACAATTCAGATTACAATTCAAGATGAGATTTGAGTGGGGACACAGAACCAGACCTTGTCATTCCGCCCCTGGACCCTCCCAAATCTCATCTTTCTCACCTTTCCAACACAATTATGACTTCCCGACTATTCCCCAAAGTCTTAACTCATTTCAGTATCAACCCCAAAGTCCAAGTCCATAATCTCATCTGAGACAAAGCAAGTCCCTTCTGTGTAGGAGCCTGTAAAATAGAAAGCAAGTTAGTTACTTTCAAGATAAAATGGAGCTACAGGCATTGGATAAATGCACAAAATCCAGATGGAAAAAAATAGTCCAAAATAAAGGGGCTAGAGGCCTCATGCAAGCCTGAAATCCAATAGGGCAGTCATTAATTCTTAAAGTACCAAAATGATCTCCTTTGATTCCATGTCTCAGATCCAGGTCATGCTGATGCAAGAGAGGTGGCCTCCCATGGCCTTGGACAGCTCTTTCCCTGTGGCTTTTCAGGGTACAGCCCCCTCCTGCCTGCCTGCTTTCACAGGCTGGTGTTGAGTGTCTGTAGCTTTTTTCAGGCACACAGTGCAAGCTTTCAGTGGATCTCCCATTCTGGGGTCTGGAGGATGGCGGCCCTCTTCTCACACCTCTACAAAGCAGTGCCCCAGTGGGGACTCTGTGGGGGAGGCTCCAACCCCACATTTCCTTTCTGCACTGCCCTAGCAGAGGTTCCCTATGAGGGTTCCACCCCTTAAGCACACCTCTGCCTGGACCTCCAGGTGTTTCCATACATCCTCTGAAATCTAGGCAGAGGTTCCCAAATCTCAATTCTTGTCTTCTGCACACCTGTGAGACCAATACCACATGGAAGCTGCCAAGGCTTTGGGTTTGCACCCTCTGAGGCCATGGCCTGAGCTATACCTTGGCCCCTTTTATCCAGGGTTGGAGTTGCCGGGATGCAAGGAACCAAGTCCGTAGGCTGCACACAGCAGAGGGGTCCTGCACCTGGCCAACCAAACCCTTTTTTCCTCCTAGGCCTCGGACCTGTGATGGAAGGGGCTACCAAAGTCTCTGATATGCTCTGGAACATTTTCCCAATTGTCTTGGTGATTAACATTTGGCTCCTCATTACTTATGCAAATTTCTGTAGCCAGCTTGAATTTCTCCCCAGAAAATGGGTTTTTCTTTTCTACTTCATTGCCAGTCTGCAAATTTTCCAAACTTTTATGTTCTGTCACCTGTTGAATGCTTTACTGCTTAGAAATTTCTTCTGCCAGATACCCTAAACCATCTCTCTCAAGTTCTAAGTTCCACAGATCTCTAGGGCAGGGAAAATGCCACCAGTCTCTTTACTAAAGCATAGCAAGAGTGACCTTTACTCCAGTTCCCTAAAAGTTCTTCATGTTCATGTGAGACCACCTTGGCATAGACTTCATTGTCCATATCACTATCAGCATTTTTGTCAAAACCATTCAACAAGTCTCTAGGAGGTTCCAAACTTTCCCACATTTTCCTGTCTTCATCTGAGCCTGCCAAAATGTTACAAACTCTGCCTATTACTCAGTTCCAAAGTTGCTGCCACATTGTCGGATATCTTTATAGCAGTGCCCCACTACTTGATACCAACTTACTATATTAATTTGTTTTCTATGAAGAAATACCCCAAGACTGGGTAGTTTATAAAGGAAAGAGGCTTAATTGACTCACAATTCCACTTGGCTGGGGAGGCCTCAGGAAACTTACAATCATGGCGGAAGGGGAATCAAACACGTGCTTCTTCACATGACAGCAGGAGAAAGAAGTGCTGAGTGAAGTGGGGAAAGGCCCCTTATAAAACCACCTGATCTCGTGGTTCACGAGAATTCACCATCAGAACAGCATGGGAGAACTGCCCCCATGACCTAATCACTTTTCATGAGTATTCTCCCCCCGCATGTGGGGATTACAATTTCACTTACCATTTGGATTACAATTGAAGATGAGATTTGGGTGGGGACACAGAACCAGACCACATCACTGGATAACCAGTGCCAAAACTGTACAATAGTAATTATATTAACTTAAGATTTCTCACATATTCATATTCTCTTCCTTTTGGATGCATTATTTTCTACAATACATTTTTCCTATAATAAACGTTTTCTATAATAAATGTAACAATTTTATTTCACATGAGATTTTGATTATAAGCAACATTATTAAATCCTTACTGGATGTCATCTGAGACACAGATAACAAATAACTAAAAAATAAATTGTATCACTTAACTTTTTCATATACAAACTTTCCTTATTTTCCTCCATTTATGTAGGCTTAATAGTTTTGTCTCCCTTTTTTCTTAACTTCTCAGTCTTTATTTCTTGAAAACTATTAAGAATCTCAAAGTTACTATTGTAACTTACAATTGTCCTAGAAACTGGTTGTCTTTGCCTCATTCCGCTCCCTTCAACACACTCACTTTTGCAAATGATGATTACTGAGTATTAAACCAAAATTGGGCTAAGTATTTTCACAGACACATAGATGAAGACAAAATAAATTTTACTCTAGAGTCTGTGTCAAAATAAAGGAGTAAAAGTGTGAAAGCACAGGTAACAGTAAAAAATCATGTGGATGAGGTTGATGATGGCGATAAGTATTTATTAGGTGCTAGACACTCCTCCAAGATTTAACATAGTTTATCCATTAAATCCTTATTGCGCATAGTTGTTGATGCACCCATGCCATGTCGTTTTCTTTGTCTCAACTAAATTCATCTTCAATTGAGGTGGACAATTTTTAGGATGCTGTTTCCTCCCTCAAATGCTGCATCCCTCTGGTTTCCTGACGGTCTTTATACAGAGCCACAGGAGTTTTCTCAGCCTGCAGCCAGGATATCTTGGAAATGTCAGGACAGTAATGCATCCAGTGGTAAACCTTAACCAATGAAAGATGAGGACTGGCACATAAAAGATATGGAGACAATAGCAATTATAAGGTCCTGAAATTGGAGGAATTTTGGTAAATGCCCTAAAGGCCAAAAAAAAACCAAAAAACAAAACAAAACAAAACAAATTCCTGCCTGCTTAGTTTAATCACTATCGAATCAGGGTGTCCTATGAAATACAGAAAGACCTCCATGACAGTATTTTTAATTCCGAAGAGATCGATTCATTATCAACAGAGAAGTTGGGCTGATGCTTTTCTCAAAAGTCAAAACGTTTCTAAAATGCTCCTAAAAGAAAGTAATAAGGGAGGGAACTAAGATGAAATTGCTTATCTCTAGCAGGCAGATGGCAGACCCTGATGAAAATCAGGTCCAATATTAGATATACAGCTACTCTAAGTAACTACAGAAGAGATGGACTATTTAGTCCCATTAGGTCTCTTATGCTAATTAAGTACCCCCATAAAGAGTAAAACTCAAATACTTAGAAATCATATAGCTGGGTAAATGCCCCTAAGAAAGTGAAATTTCTAAATTTCTGAACTTTCCAGATTGGAAAACAGCCTCTTTGCTGTTGCCAAAGAAGAGTAGATTCTCATTGCCTAAGACCATGCGTAGACACTACCTAAAACAGATCTCTGCCAAGATAGTACTTTTCTTCAAAAAACTTGATCATCTTCTCTCATTATTTCTCTACTAGTAACTAGAATCATACCTTAAGATAGTCCATATGAAGAGATATTGGAGGAAATAGATTATTCAGCGCAAAAAGAACAGTAGGACCTGGCTAATATCTACTAAAAAGATGTAGGGAAAATGTGAAGGTAAATCTTGAATGTGGGATAGAAGGCTGAATAAGGGAGAGTTGAGTTTATTGATATGGGTATTTGTCCATGATGAGGAATTAATATATTAGACAAGACAGAACCAGTCAACATGATGCAAGGACAGATCATTGATGCTTAGGCATGCTGATAGTTTATGGAAAATAACATGGATATGTCAGAACTACATAGGAAAAGTATTGAGAAAGAAGTAAGAAAGCTCATGTCAGTGAACATATTAGCCAGAATATATTAGGTGAGAATAGAAAAGCCATCAAGTGACTATGTACCCAAAGAGAGCCCAAGGCACTCCCTTTAAGAAACAAATAAATAAAATGCTATAGGGGTGATATCATAACAGTATTGTTAAGCTCAATTCTATTTTATTTTTCATTTTTGGTTGGCATACTCTGTAGGCTATTTTTGATTAGGGACACTGTAATAGAAGTAGAATCCATTGTGTCAATAGGTGGTAGAATTTTAGAAAATATAAGACCAAGTTGTAGCACCACCAGACAAAGATTATTGGAAGTAAGGTCAAGTTGACATTCAGAAGGCCTTGATCCTCCAGAGATTTGTGGTAATGGCCAGTAAATCCTGGTGTCTCTAGGACTGATATAAATGGGAAGCTCACAAACATATTTCTGGATTTTATAACAACAACAAAAAAAATGTTAAGAGCTGGTCATCACAAAGCTATGTCAGTTGCTGCAGTGACATGATCACACTAAGTTTTTGGTCTGAGGCTAACAGTAGAAAGGAAGATAGAATGACCTTGATAAAGAAGTCTATGACACTCTGCAAATGTATGCAATAAATATAATTCCCCATGTCTTCTGCAAAGGAACATATAACCAGTGTTGTGCTGGAGCCGGCTTGTATCAGCATCAAGAGCAAATTGTGCACATCTCCTCCTAACTTTATGTCTAACGACATGATATTGGTAGATTTAATTAGAACTTTATAAATGTTCCACAGGAGTGGAACTTTTTATACCATGGAAATTAGCAAATGCTATAAATCAAAGTTTTATTTATTTATTTTTTGGTTAAAAATCTGATTGTTAAACATTTAACAGCCCATCACTACCTGTTACACTAGAGTAACTGTATTTTGGAGTGAATAAAAATATCCAGATATTTCTAGATATATTGAATCTGTGTTATTAATTGATAGTGATACCAAGGGATTCAAAATGTCCTCTTTTAAAATCATGGTATACGGTAGGTATAGGGTAGGTAATAAGTGAAGTCATCGTCCCAGTCTATATCACAATGACTCCATTGGATGTACAAACTCATCTTGTGGTAATTTCCCCATCCTTGAGTTTATAATTGGGATAGATATACTTAGCATCCGAACTAGGGAGTAAAAATTATTATGCTCTAAAAGGCCAAGTAGAAGCCCCTGAAATGATCTGCCACCCCTGGCCAAGAAAGGAAGTCAGAAGTGATTCAAGATCCCAGCTGAAATTTCAGCAATCGGTGCTACTCTAGAAAATCTAAGGAATATAAAGTGGGCCTATACCATATTCATTTAATTTAGTGAAATGGTTCTTGCAAAACCCAGATGAATAATGGCAGATATTAGTATATTACAATAAAATTCACCATGTAGTAGCCCCAACCACAGGTCTCCTATATGAGTCAGGTCCTACAAAGGACAGCCCACAATTAATCAGGTTTCTCAGCACAGCCAGTGAGCCACCACGAATGCAATCCTTGTCAATTTAGTAAAGGCGCTATACAGATGGGGGTAACTGTCCCAGTTATCATGAGGATGTGGTTTGGTTCTCTGAAATGGGGGCAGGGAGGAACATGTTTGAAACATGGGTGATTTGCTAGGGTTTCTTTCAGTGCTTTCATGCCTATTGGTCCATTCCAGCAGTAAGTGGACAGTAGCATGACTAGTGTAAACTAACCAGGGATATAATCCTCTATGGATAAGTTTTAGGTTCACTGTATTGGTCAATATAAAGATAAAAGAGAAATTCATATTGAGTGACAGAAAAGGAAATTGATGAAGATCAATTTTGGTCTTGGGAATGAAGCATCTGAAACAGCAGTTTATTCCATTTATCCTCACATTTTAGGTCTTTTAAAGAGATTGTGGAGGACCTTTATCTTGGAGCATCAAGTCAACAGAGTAGATCCAATATGTGGCATGAATAGATCAGTTTGGTATAAGCTGTGAGATTTTTTTTTTAAAATTCTCCTCTCTGATCCAGAATATTTCCAGATTGAAACCATCAGCCCAAATCGGGCTTTAATCATTGCTTTGGTGGACATTTTCTGGGATTCTGACCACTTTCCATCTCAAGTGACTGCATCTCACTGCCACGCTGTCTGAGGGTTTGCTCTACCCATAAGAAAAGGTCTAACCTTCAACCAAATAATAGATGAGACTCAGCGGATAAATGCCCGAGTTTTCTCACCTGTTGGTGCAGTAACTGTCAGGCAAATTCTACATAGTTCTTCAAGGGATCCCCAGCAAGAGTGAATAGCAGTATTCCATTTATTGATGCAAAATCTGACACTTTTCTCTTTTCCTATCTGACATTCCCCACTCACTTCCTTGTGCTTTTGAGACCACTTCACATAAAAACAATCTGTACTCAAATTTCATCCCAGTGTATGTCTTGGGTTAGAGTTGGGATAAGTGTCCTTCTTTCTCCTTAATGTCTTTTAGATCAACCCCTTGTCAACCACCTTCTTAAACTGCCACCCTCGGCTTTGAATCTTCTTTTAAATCTACGGCTTTATTGATTCTAGATGATTTCAATACACAGTAAGTGATACTTCTGGCAACTTGACATGTCAGGTCCCAAACTCCTTTCCTCTGGTATTGGTCATATTCTAATTGCATTAGTACCATTAATTGTAAACCTTCCATAATCTCAAAATCACCCGTTTTATTGCTACCATCTGCTAAGTTTCAGTTCACTCTCTCTAGTACTCAGATTCTACCAATTCTTCAGCCATAGTGCAACTTAAAATTTAATAATACAATGATTTAACTATATTTCCATCCTTCTGTACATTCTCAAAATCTTCTCTAGGAGGCTAAATTCCATGGATTACCATTATTCTCACTTTCACTCTCTTTTATCGTTTTATTGTATGGCTAAGCACTAAATCTGATAAACTATAATTCCCTGTGTACATTTTTTCTCTTCTGAAGCAGCCAAACATGGCTGAAACCAAACATTCATGCCAACATGATGCATTTTAAGCCCATGTTAACATGTCTCAGATAAGTTCATGATGATGTCATGAAAACCTTCTATATTTTTCTATCCCATGCACTCTTCTATACACTCAGATGACAAATGATATGTTTTTATTCTCTTTTCAAAACTTCAGAACATACTTTTTCATCTTCACATGCAGTTTTTGATTTTGTATCCAGCACTGCAGATAAAATTCCAAGCAATTAGATGAGAATTTCCACAGTGCCTGTCACTATGTCTACCTACATACCTGCTTCTGTTCCATATTCCCTCCCTTTACTTCTGTTGTTATGAAAGAAAAATCAGAACTTCTTTGCATGGCAAAAATGTTATTTCATCTCTTCTTACCTATTCAAGGTAATTGATGTAGAAACAACATTCCTCGCCTTTCTTTCCCTCATCATCAATCATCCTCTCCTTACTAGATTATCTCATTTAGCATAGACTTTTTTCTCCAATTTATACATGTAAACATGTTTAAACATGAGAGTGGGTATATTTGTGTATGCAGTCATAAATATAGATGGAAGGAGAAATGCTGTATAGATATGACTTTGATAAATTAACATTCCCTTAATCACTCATCCCCAGATTATTGTGTCGTTAGTATTCTCTTCATTAGAGAAAGCAATCCTATAAAGATCTGTATGTACTCACTATCCCTATTTTTTCTCTTTTCTCTTAAATAAACCCAACAAAGATTTCTTTTTCTCTATCATGTTACAAGAAATGTTTCCAATTGAGGTCATTAATGACCTCCACATTGCTAAATCCAGTTGCCACTTCTCACTCTGACTTTTATTAAACTATAGGCACTGTTTGACACAGTGTGGCACTTCATCTTCCTTTCTTTATTTGGTCTCCAGGATACCCTGTTTTATGGATATTCATTTTCCCTCATTGCCTATTTCACATTCTCTTCAGTCTCTTAACATTAGCTCCCCAATTTGTAGTCTTTGGTCTTCTCTATCTACATTAATTCTCTTGGTGAGCTTATTCCACTCAAGAACTTTACATTCCACTTATACACTGACAGTTGCCACTTTAATATCTCACGTTAAAACATTCCTCTGAAAGCTATATATGTTTATACAAATGTCTACTCCTCTCCACTTAGAAGTCTAATAGACATCCCAAATGGAACATATACAAAACTAAAGCTCTCTCTCTTATCTCAGGCCCCCATATCTAATCTATCTGTTATAAATCTTTTAACAACTACCTTCAAAATATGTCTAGAATCTGACTTTCACCATTCCCACCACACTGTGCTAGTCTACAGTTTTCGGATGTGCTTCTGGTACTTAGACCAAAGCCTAGAACATAGTCATTTCTTCAAAAATATTTTCTAAAAATAAAATAACTATTTATGACTTCCTGTAATATTAAGTAGCTTGGATTTTCCAACCTCCCTGCTGGTAATAATTGCAAACTCCAGGTGAAATACATTTTTAAAAACTACTTATGGACACAGAAAATAAATGAAAATAGGGAAACCCAGAATATATTTGACCCTTGAAGACAAAGGAATGAATTGAGTGCTAACCAAAGTGACATGCTTTTACTACTGAGGACACTGACTAGTCTACATAACATGTAGCAACCAGAGCTCAAACAGAAAGCTGCAGTCTCATTGGCTAAACAGTCATAAGTTGGAGTTTGAGAATGCTACAGTGACTAGACATTCAGGAGGAAATCCAAGAAATGAGCCCCAAAATGAGCAACAGAGGAAAAAACTCTTCAAATTTAAACTTACACCTGAACTATGCATGTGTGGGCGAGACTCCAAGAAGCCCAGAGTGCAAGCAACTGGTACAATGCTACAATGGATGAGCAGAGATTTCAGCGGCTGCCCATTGCCGGGAGACAAAAATTATAGTGCAGTCCCACATAGGAAGAGTGCCTTCCTTGGCAAATGCATTGGGTTTTTCATTGACGCCTAGAAAGACCACATATTAGAAGTATAACCTACATCCAAGACTAAGTGGTTTACCCTAGGACTGAGACCAGAATGGAACTAGACCTGCTCTAAAATAAATAAACAAATCAATACAAGCCTCCACAAAAGTAAGGTAATATGTTAACATTTTAAATGCCCCAGAGCATAAAATCAACATCCTTCCAAAGGAAATAGCAGAATTCAGAACTTCTTTGTGTCACTCACAATATCACAATGTTTAAAGAAATATACTAGACATGTGAAGAAATAGGAAAATATGAGTCATAATCACGAAAAATGAATAAAATAAAAATTACGTGTTATCAAAAATTGGCAGAAAAAAGGGAAATATAATTATAAATTTGTTTAACAATCCACAAAAAAATGAGTATAATAAATTTTTTAAAAGTGCATATTAGGAGATACATGTTAAGCCAAATACACATTCTATAAGAAAGGTTAATATAAGTGAATCAGGGGAGAGAAAAAATTAGCAAAGCCTCAATAAACTATGTGTCATTATCAAACCATAACATATTTGTAATTGGTGACCCATAGAGAGAAGACAGAGATAACGGAATAAAAAAATATATATATTAACAGAGATATTAGCCAAAGACTTTTCAAAGTTCATCAAAAACAGTAATTTACATATCCAAGAATCTCAGTGAATTCCAAAAACAATAAACAGTGAGAAAACTAGGCCTAAACACATCACTTTGAAACTGCTTAAGACTAGAGAAATTTAAAAATAGTAAAAGAGGCAAAAAGAAGAAATTTTACATAAAGAGAAACAATGATTAAGAAAGAGACAGATATAACAAAACCGTAAAACAGTTTTAAATTGCTGAAAAAAGAAAAACAGAACAAAACTAGCAAACAAAAAGCCCCACAACTTTCAACCAAATATTTTTATCCAGTAAAAACATTGAGTTAAACAAAATATAATTTCAGATAAACAAAATTGGAGAAAATGTATCTTCAAGCAATCCACACTACAAGTAAAGCTAAAGAAATTTCTTATGCTGAAAAGGAAATAATACAATCTTGGAATCTGAATCATCAAGAAGGAGTGAGAACACCGGTCAGGCAAAACTTGGGTAAATATAGAGAATGTTTTATCTTTCATTTTTTAAAAAATCTCTAAAAATCACTTGAATGTTTAAAGAAAAAAAAATCATATAGCAGGACTTATATGTAGAAGTAAAATATATGGCAATAATAGTACAAAGGCTGAGAGAAAATTTAGGTCCAATTATTCTGTTATAGGGTCTTTACATTATATATAAAATATCCTGATATTAATTAAAATAAAACTGAAAACTAAAGGATGAATATCTTAATCCCTAAAGCACCTATCTGATAAAATGAAAAACAAGGAAGCATAGCAAAATAGCTAATACTCAATCCAAATTTAAAAAAATAAAAAGAAAAAAGAAGGAAAGATAATGAAGAATAGGAGCACAGTAATTGGAAGAAAATAAAGAGAAAGATAAAGAATAAAAAACCGAAGACAAATATTATGAGAAATATCAATAAATACACTAAATGCAAATGGAATAAACACTCCTATTAACTCTGTAAACAGCCTGAGACTCAGAGATTATCAGACTAGATTATCAGAGTAGATAACAAAGTCAAGAAGCAACTATAAATCCATATGTCTGTTTTTGTACTAGTATTATGCTGTTTTCGTTACTGTAGCCTTATAGCTTAGTTTGGAGTGGAGAAATATGATGCCTCTGGCTTAGTTCTTTTTGCTTGAGATTATTTTGTCTATTCAGGCTCTTTTTTGATTCCATATGAATTTAAAAATAGGTTTTTTTTTTCAAATTCTGTAAAAAATGTCAGTAGTTTGATACGAATAACTTTGAATGTGTAGATTGCTCTGAGCACTATGGCCATTTTAACAATATTGATTCTTCCAATCCATGAGCATGGAATGTTTTTCTATTTCTTTGTGTCATCTATGATTTCTTTCAGCAGCGTTTTGTATTTCCTTGTAGAGATCTTTCACCTCCTTTGTTAGATGTATTCCTAGGTGTTTTCTTTTTTGTGTGTGGCCATTGCAAATGGAATTGCATTCTCAATTTGGCTCTCAGCTTGAATGTTATTGGTGTATAGAAGTGTTACTGATTTTTATACAAAACAGACATGTATACCAATGGAACAGAATAGAGATCCTAAAAATAAAACCTCACATCTACAGTCATCTGATCTTTGATAAAAATGTTGACAAAAATAAGCAATGGGGGAAGGACTCCCTATGCAATAAATGGTACCAGGATAGCAGACTAGCCATGTGGAGATAAATGGAACTGGACCCTTACCTTTAACCATACACAAAAATTAACTCTAGATGAATTAAAGATTTATATGTAAGACCTTAAACTATAAGAATTCTAGAAGAATACCTAGGAAATACCACTCTGGAGATTGGCCTTGGAAAATAACTTATGACTAAGTCTTCAAAAGCAATTGCAACAAAATCAAATCTGCCAAGTGAGATCTACTTAAAATAAAGAGGTTCTGGACAGCAGA
This sequence comes from Macaca fascicularis, assembly GCF_037993035.2. NCBI lineage: Eukaryota > Metazoa > Chordata > Mammalia > Primates > Cercopithecidae > Macaca > Macaca fascicularis. Next base: position 39,441,450 of record NC_088389.1, read on the forward strand.
AGTAACTACCAACGGAGTAAACAGACCACCTACAGAATGGGAGAAAATATTCACAAACTATTATGGATCCAACAAAGGTCTAATATCCAAAATCTATAAGGAATTTGATCAATTCAACAAGCTAAAAACAAATAACTGCATTAAAAAAATGGACAAAACACATGAGCAAACATTTCTCAAAAGAAGACAGACAAGCAGCCAACAAACATGAAAAAAATGTTCAACATCACCAATCATCAAAGACCTGCAAATCCAAACCACAATGAGATGCCATCTAACACCAGTCAGAATCACTATTATTAAAAAGTCAAAAAATGACAGATGATTATGAGGCTGAAGAGAAAAGGGAATGCTTGTACATTGTCGGTGTCAGTGTAAATTAGTTCAGCCATTGGGAAAAGCAGTTTGGATATTTCTGGGAGAACTTAAAACAGAAACCATTCAGCCCAGCGATCCCATTGCTGGGTAGCCAAATGAAAATAAAATCTTCTACTAAAAAGCCACATGCACTCATATGCTCATACAGCACTATTCGCGAGAGAAAAGGCACAGAATCCACCGAGGCGCCAATCAACGGTAGACTGGATAAGTAAAATATGGTACATACACACCATGAAATACTAAACATACACAAAAAGAACAAAAACACGTCCCTTGCAGCAAGATGTATGCAACTGGAGGGCATTAGCTTATGTGAATTAACACAGAAACAGAGAGCTACATACCACATATTCTCACTTATAAGTGGAACCTGAAGATTGTGTACACATGGACATCAAAATGGAAACAACAGACACTGGGACTACTAGAGGGGCACAGAGAAAGGGGGGCAAGGGCTGAAAAACTGCTTAGTGGGTATTATGCTCACTACCTGGTTGAAAAGATCATTTGTACCCCAATCCTCAACATCACACAAGATATCCATGTAACAAACCTGCACATGTACCCCCTGAATCTAAAATGAAAGTTGAAATTATTTTTTTAAGAAAGAACCAGCTATAAGCTGATTATAAGAGGAAATTTTAAATACAAAGAAACAAGGTGAAAGTGAATGATGTAAAAACAATATGTTATGAAACCACTAAATCTGTTAAAACAGTTATAGCTATATAACATACAAAATAGAATTCAAGACAGTATTATCATAAATAAAGTGAGTCATTTTATAATGATGAAAGGATCAATTCATCAAGAAGATGAAACAATCCTGAATGCATAGGCACCTAGTAAGAGAAATTCAAAGTACATGAAGACAAAATTAACAAAATTAAATTTTAATTTTAGTTTAAGATTTTAATAATCCTTTCTCATAAGTTAATAAATAAGAAAAATTATCTCTCAGTAAAGATATAGTAGACATCTATCAGTCTAGTTTAATAGGTGTTTCCAGAATATTAATTCAACATCTGCACAATACTAATTTATTTCAAGTGCATATGGAACATCTGCTAAGATACACCACATGTTGGACCATAACATATGTATCAATACATTAAAATAACTGAAATCACAAAAAGGCTATATCTTGACAATGGGAAATTAAATTAGAACTCAATAACAATAATATCTCAAAAAAATTTCAAATATTTGAAAATCTTTAAAGATGCTTCTAAATTACATGTAGGTCAAAGAAGAAATTATGATGGAAATTTTAAAAATTTGACAATAGATAATACTGAAAGTACAATATATCCAAATTTGTAGAATGTAGCTAAAGCAATTCTCAAAGGGAAATGAATAGTTTTAATTTCTTATATTATGGAACAAGAAAACCTTAATATTTATTATAGAAGTTTCCAACACGAGTAGCTAGAATAAGAAAATTAATTATAAATAAGTAGAAAAAGGAAATTAAAAAATGAATTTAATTTAACATAACACAGATTATCGATAGAGAAAAATAAAAAATGTCAAATTTAGGTCTTTTTAAATATTATTAAAATTAACTGATAGATTATTAAAATAAAGAGAGAAAAGATAAATTACCAATTTCAGGAATGAAAGATTTTATATAAATTAAAAGGAATAATAAGGAAGTATTATGAGGAAATGGGTGCTAATAACAGATAGCGTCTAAAAGAGGCAAATTATTTGAAAAACACAACTTTATAAAAGTTGAATTAAAAAAATTAAAAATCTAAATAAAAGCCTCCCTATACTGAAAAATCCAGGCTTAAATCACTTCACTGATAAATTCCATCAAATACTTAAGTGTATATAACACCAATATTATTCAAGCTCTTTCAGAAAAGGGAAAAGGAAAGGTGATTCTGTAATTCATTTTCTTAGCCCAGCGTAATCCTGTCACTAAAATGGAACAAGGACATTACAAAAAAAAAAATTGCAGTCTAATATTTATCATGAACAGACATGCAAACATCTTCAATAAAATATTAGCAAATAGAATTCAACAATATTCATAACCAAGAACATTTTATCCCAGTAATGTAAGATTAGATTAATGTTCAAAATTCAACAATGTGATTTGCTGCATTCACAGAATAAAAGAGATAAAATAAATAAACATAGTAAAGGTAGGAAAATCATTTGAAAAGCTCAACAATTGTAAAAACTATCAGCAAAATTGAATTAAAAAATTCTCTTAAATTTATAAAGAAAATCTGTGAAAAATTAAAACACATCATAATTGATGGTAATATATTGACTATTTTTCTCTTAAGATTTGGAGAAAAGTAAAGTAAGTATGCTTTTATCACTTCTATCGAATATTGTACCACTATATGATAAGGCAAGAAAAAGAAGTGAAAATAAGGATTGGAAAGAAGGAAGTAAAATAAACTGTGTTCACTGAAAGTATAATTACATAGAAAACTATAAAGAATGTACAATGCTCAAATACACTCCAACATACAAACTAGTACAAATAAGTAATCTTAACATAGTCATTAGATACAAGGCCAATATAAAAAATCAACTGTATCATAAAATTTCAAGAAGTGGAAAACGAAGTTACCACAAAATAATGTCATTAATTATGATCGAAAGTAGTAATACTTAGGTAAAAAATTTAATGAGAAAATGTAGAAAATCTCTACACTGAATACTACACATAACAAATATTTTGGAGAGAAATCTAGACCTAAGTGAATGAGAGATATACCTGGTTCAATAGCTGACTATATATTAAGGTATCAGTTTCCCCCAAATTGATGTTTTTTTTCAATGCAATTCAGATCAAAATCCAGCAGCATTGTTTGTAGAAATTAACAAGCAAATTCTAAGATCTGTAAGTGATTACAAATAGCTCAGAATAACCTAAACAATATTTCAAAAAGGGACATAACTGGAGACTCATATTTCTTAACGTAAAGACTACGAACTGCAGTAGTCAAGATGATGCAGTACTGATGTAAGGACAGGCAAGTAGAATAATGGACCAGAGAGATTCCTATAATAAACCCACATATATATTGTCTACTTATTTCATGAAATGGTCCAAGGTTATTTAATAAGTAAGAATAATTTTTTCTCAACAAATGATGTGTTATAAAATTGGATCTGATTTAAACACACAGGCACACACACACTTCTACCTCACACCATATATAAAAGTTATTTTAATATTTATCATAAACCTAATTGGAAAAATCTAAAACTATAAAATTTTCATTAAGGAAAGAAAAAAAGTCTTGAACACTTGTGGTAAACAAGTATTTTTTTTAGAGAGGATAAAAGAAAAGCCCACCACAAAGGGGGAAAAAAGGTAAATTGGACTTCATCAAAAATAAATATTTCTGTTCTTCAAAAGACACTGTTAAGGAAATAAAAAGACAAATCAAAGACCTGAAGAAAATACTCACTATATATATGTGTGTGTATACAAAGGCAAAGGATTATATTCAGAAAACATGGTGATCAGTCATAAAATGTAATAAAAAGATAAATCATCTAATTTTTAATGGTACTGTTGCCCAATCATACCTCAAAAGAAAATACATAGTAGCCAATAAGCACAATTAAAGTTTCTCCATTCATCATCACAAAATTAAATTAAATCCACAATTATACTTCACATTCACTAAAATGGTTGATATTAAAAAGTCTCTAAATACCAAACATTGATGAGGACGTGGGACAGCTGGAATTTTTGCACATTGCTAGTAGAAGTACAAAATACAATGATTACTTATGAAAACTGCTTAAAAGTTTCCTATAAAGGTAAATTTACACCTACCCTAAAACCCAGTAACTCCACACCAATGTGATCACATAAAAACACACATCCACAAAAACATCTTGAATAAGAATATTCATATTAGCATTGGTCATAATAGTAGAAAGCTGGAAACAATCAAAATTCCACCAGCAGAGGACTGGATAAAGTAATTGCAAACTATTAACACAATGGAATATTATTCAGAAATATAAATAACTTTTCATACATGTAATAATACTAACGGTTCTCAAAAACAAATTGAGTAAAAGAAGACAGATATGAAAAGTAGCATGTGGACAGAAATGAATTTCTAGAACTGGCAAAACCAGGCTGTGTTAAAAGAACTCAGTTAAGTGATTGCCTGAAAGGAAGGGCAGATGTATAGCAAAGGTGCCTGAGACAACTTCCTCAAGATATGAAAACATCTCCATTTGAGTGTTGGTTATTTTGGGCATATATTCTCAAAACTCAACAAACTGTAAACTCAAAATATACGCATTTCAGATACATTTATCTCAATTAATTTTTTTTTAGATAGTGTCTTACTCTGTTGCCCAGGTGGCAATGTAGTGGCATAATTACAGCTCACTGTAGACTTGACCCCTAGGCTCAAGGGATCCTCCTACTCTGCCTTCTGAGCAGGTGGGACTATAGGCATACATCACTATGCCCAGCTAATTTTTGTACATTTTTGCAGAGACAGAGCCTGGCCATGTTGCCCAGGTTGGTCTTGAACTCCTGGGCTCAAATTATCCTCCTACCTTGGCCCCCTAAAGTGCTGGGATTACAGGCATGAGGCATGATGCTGGGCCTCAATTAAATTTTTTAGTTGAGGTAGCTAATATGTATTTATTGAGTGCTTCCAACATGCCAAGTCATTATTTTAAGCACTTACATCAATCATGTTCACAGAGCAATCTTACGGATGCTCTTTCTCATTGTACAGAAGAGGATGCTGAGGCACTGGTAAGTCTGTCACAGTCAGACAGCAAAAACTTTGCAGAGCTGAGGGTCTATTCTGGGCAGTCATATAACAGAGCAAAGACTCTTAATGTCTACGCTGTAATCAAACCCTTCCAAACATCTAGGACCTTTCACAATGATTGACGCTCAGCTCTGAGGGGTCAAAGTTCATAATCATCACCTGCCAGGACTGAAAAGTTGCCATCACATAATGGTTGTTTGGAATAGAAATGAACGCTGAAGGATGTCTGCAGTGAATGGTGAGGAAAGATATTGCAAGTTAAATGGTGACTGGAGGCTCCAAACAGCATCCTTGAACCCCAGGCAGCAAGGCAGGCTGTCAAGAACCATCAAGGGGAGAGAGTCGCTCAGCATGAGGCTGATAAGATAGCACCTAGAATACTGTAAACAATTCTGGGCATCTCAACACGAGGGAGCTGTCAAGGAATTGGAAGAGATTCAAAGAACATCAGGGAGTATGATGAAATGACTAGAGGGATTTATTTATGAGAAAAGATTAGAAGAATTAAGTACTGTGTACATAGATGGGGCATAACTAAAGAGGGACATACTAACAACATAAATATTTGAAGGACACACACAGGAGAAGCAGAAAGATTGTTAATGTTGCCCCATGGAGGTTTAAATATAGATTAGAGGATGTAACATAGAAATTAAAATGTTTTCCAAGTATCAGGATACATGTCCTGACAATAAGGTCAATTAAACTTTGAAGGAGCTCCCCAGAGGACACGTAGCAATGCAGTTGTCAGAGCCATTGACCATCAGTCCTGACACAGAGTAACAACATTCTAAATACTCTTGGCTCTAGGAGAAAAATGTGATTTTATAGAGAAATTATCCCTACCTCTTTAGGTATATCAGGGATAATAACAGTGAAGCTATTTGCAGTACCTTATTTTAAATACTAGCAGTGATTCTTTGTGAGAGGTATTTTACTTTCTCTACAAATCAGGGATGCTGAAGTTCAGAGAAGTTTTATAGATCTTGCAGATGTTAAGGTGCAAGGCCAGGAGTCCGTTCCAGTGTTTAGAACTTCAAAGCTTATATCATTTCCACGAAGAGATAGATATGAGCAAGTCCTGTGTTGGACATTTTGAATACATGGCTGGTAATTCTTTGTAACAAAAAAACTAGTTGTCAATCAATTCCTGAAGTGCCCAAGAGAATACTCATCTGACACAAGACAATCTTAGGCAACAGCTGGATTTCAGGACAACAAATATGTTTTAAAAGTTGTTATCAAGCTTCATAAACTTTTCCCTGGGAAATGTCTGTTTTGTCACACATCCTTGAATTGTGAAATTGCAAAGTCTCACAAAACTTTATGTCTACTTTGGCTCATTAACTTATGCACTCATAATTTATTTACTTGTTGAGTTCTATATATGCATTGGGCATTGTAGTGAGAATACAGCTATGAATAAATCAAAGTGCAGGCCCTCAAGAAGCTTACATTCTAGTTGTGGAGAAAGGTAATAAATAAATACAAATGTAAGAAAATGACAGGCCATGAGAGGTACAATGAAAAAATTATAAAACAGAATGAAGAGATGGACTAGGAGCGGGGTGGCAATTAGCAAGTTTAGACCTGGAAGTCCATGAATGCTGCATTACAGAGAAGTAGCATTCAAAGAGAGACACAACTGAAGCAAGGAAGTGAGCATCATAAAAGTCTGGAAAAAGGAAGGTCAGGCAGAGGAATGTGCAGTGGCAATTTCTGGGGTTGGATGAGTTGGTCTGTTTGAAAAACAATAGTCAAGAGTTCACTGTGACTGAGTGGGAGGGGGGAGTAGAAAGGGTTGAGATAGAAGATGAAGATAGGGACTGGATTCTAAAGGATAAGCTCTTCTTATTCTGACTGCAATCAGAAATTATTGGAAGGTTTTGAGCAGAGAAGTAATATGATCTCTATTATGTTTTTAAAAAAATTTTTCTAGGGGCTGCGTGCAGTGGCTCATGCCTGCAATCTCAGCACTTTGGAAGGCTGAGACAGGCAGATCACCTGAGGTTGGGAGTTTGAGACCAACCTGACCAACAAGGAGAAACCCCGTCTCTACTAAAAATACAAAATTAGCTGGGCATGGTGGCGCACGCCTGTAATCCCAGCTAGTCAGGAGGCTGAGGCAGGAAAATTGCTTGACCCTGGGAGACAGAGGTTGCAGTGAGCTGAGATTGCACCATTGCACTCCAGCCTGGGCAACAAGAGCAAAACTCTGTGTCAAACAAAAACAAACAAACAAACAAACAAACAAAAAATCCTTCTAGGTACTATGTTGAACAAGGACTGTAGGTAAGTAAGGATGAAACCAGAGAGATCAGTTAATGGACTACTGCTCTAATTCAGACGAGAGATAATGGTAACTTGGACCAGGATGGCAGGAGGAGACAGAGGGAGAAACGGTCAGATTTTTATAGTATATCCAAAAGAATTGTCCAATGACTTGGGATGAGAGATAAAAACACATACCATTATATAACACATCATGTTCCATTGCAGGTACCTTTTCTCTGTCTTCACTTCCAGATCACAAATCCCTGCAAAACAAATATGACTCATTATGCTTACAGTACTTAGCAAAGCCTGGAACATATTACCAGGTTGATAAATGTAAATGTGTTGAATCAAAAGCTCATCTTCTATGACTACGTAGCACCAAATACAAAAACCGAGAGATCTTGTTTATGTCACTTCACAATCATATATCAGTTCCTTCATTTGTATTTTGAAGAAGTCTCCTTAGATCATTGGTTTTGCCAACTATTTTCAATTTAAGGTTATAAACTTTTCAAAAGACTTGATTACAGCAGAGTCAGTAAGAGTCATTGTTCAAGATTAAGGCTGCCTATAATCAAATCTCAGCTCGGCAATTTCTTTGCTTTCTGACCATGACTAATGTAATAGTCCCTCTGCTTCTTCATCTGCATAACAAGAAATTCCCCAGGGGTTCACACAGGTTTTATGAGTGGTAGCAAATGTACATGAACAAAATTCTGGGCTTAGCCCCACTCCAGTTTCATTCAGTACAGTAATACTTTTAGAAGTTTATATATTGATTTTTTATGTAAGATTTCATTATAGAAGATGATTTTGTATGTAGAAGATGAATAAGAAAGCCCTGGATGAAATAGGACCTACATTGTCTTCTAATGGAACATCCATTGGGTCAATGAAAAGCTTATGGAACACTATAATGAGGCAGGTGCAGTTCTAGGGGCTTCAGACAAATCACTGAACCCAATAAGCAGAGGTTTTACTCTCAAAGGGCAGTGGGGACTATGTCCTTACATAGGAGGTCCCTGGAGCCCTCAAAGATGATATGCTTCTTCAGAGAGCCATTGACTGTCCAATGCTGTACACAATGTTTTGTAAGCCTGTATGTATGTTTGGTTTGCCTAGGAAGACCATGTGTTGTTTTCATTAGATTTTTTTGTTTTTTGGAAATAAAAGAGCACATTTTATTAAAATATAATTAATCAAATTCTTTAAAAGATTTTAGTTTCCAAAAATTAACAACCACTACACATACTGATTAAAATATCTTCTAACTTTCTTATCCTATGTTTATATTTTTTTCTCCACAATATTGTTAAGATAGAGGATCTATTGGCAAAATAAAATATGCACTGTTGTTTCCTTTATACCTATAAACCTTAATTGCCACAAAAGTATTTTTTAAAATGCAGGCAAACTGCATTTCAGATGAGTCCAAATGTAACAAGGCATCCCACACTTTCCTAATCTATATAAGTGAACGGATAAAAAATAAAGTAGAATGTGACTTATACCAGAAAACGTTCATTCAATTAAGCGTGAGTTTTTGTGTGTATGTTTTCAACATTGATTTCCTTTTAACAAATAAATTTGCTTGAAGATCATCTACTAGAAAAATAAGGAATCTGGCTAGGATGAGGGTGTATTCAAAACAAGAAACAAGTTAAAAATGTTGAAGGCCATTGCCCATTGGAAATCAATCAGATGTGAATGTATAGCATTTCTACCGTAATAATGGAAGCTGGCAGGAAATGGGATTGCATTTATACAATTTTGATTTGTAGGCAAGGCTTTCATTTTTTTTTATTATCAAAGAGCTGAGGTCTATTCCCAGCTTTACCACAAATTAATTTTGTGATTAAAAAGTAGTAACTTGGTTATTCTAAATTTTCATTTCCTCATCTGTAAAACCAGAGCTAAAACTCCAAGATCACTGGAAATGTATCTATGGTTTTTAAAACCACACTTATAAAACCTAGCACATAACAGGAACACAATACAGTATTTTTTGAAGGAATGAATGAATGAAGGGTTTGGAAGCCAAGTGGTAGTGTAGAAAGAGCCCAACTAATTAAAGACATTAAAAGAGGTGACTTCCTCATCCTGGTTTCTGCAACCACCATATGCACAACCTTGTGAAATACAATTTCTGATTCTCAGTTTCCTCCTATGTAAAATTAGCCTCAATGAGAAATGTAAAAATATATGAAAGGCATTTTGCCAACAAGAAAATACTTACACAGTCTGCCCATTTAACTGCGATTTCTGAAGCAGATTTTGAGCTCTACCGTTCTCTGACTGTACCCTTCACCCATCTTCATAGTCTAAGGACAAGCCTAGTAATTTCCTACATTCACAGTTAGCCACCTGCTAGAAAGTAAACTTTAGCTAATAAAATTCAGAGCAAACACCAGAAAGGTACAGCTGCTGCTGAAGCCAAAGTTTTCTTCTTCATTTTTCCCTTTTCTCTTCATTCAATTCTCAGATCACATAAAAAAAAAATCCTAAAAAAAAAACCACAAAAAACCTCTCTGAACAGTGAATGTGTCTGAATTATGTTAAAAGATATTAAATATAATAAATATGTATTGCTTTCCTCATGAAAGTTGCCAGAGCTATTTTGGGGCTTGATTCAACTGCAACCTCCCTCTGAGACATAAAGATTTTTAAAATGTGGTTTTACAAGATAAGAGAATTTGGTTTTATATAGTATAATTCTTACTCCAGATTTCCAAAAGAGCATCATAAAACAGCATGTTAGATCCTTGCCTTGTGGGGAGGGCAGCTGGATTCCAGACCCTTTGTGGATCCAGTAACACATCATGCTGAACTTGGATCAGTTGACTTTTATTTAACCATGTAGCAATGTCATGTTTTGCTGACCTGGGTTGGGTCTCAATAAAGACAGTCAATTTTTTGGAAGGTGTGCGTTTTGAGAAGTAGATGTTTGAGATTAAATCAGTCAGCAAATAGAAGAAAAATTTATGGACAATGAAAAATAGAAAATATGCTAAAAGTAGCAAAGTGAACTGACTCTCTCTGGGGTTTCTGCTGTTGCTTCAGTCTAAGCAACATGGATAGGTGAGAATTCATTAACTCTTCAGATCTAGTGGTATTGTGAAGTGACTCTGTTTCTCTCCATGGCAGAATTAAAATGTGTAACGCAGTTAATTTGCCATAAGCACTTGCTGAGCTGTTTCCTTGCTCCCAAACATATAGCCAAGACCATTTCTTACATACATTTGCTATCTTGTTCCTCTCATTGGGCACACCTCACAAATTCTACAGTTGATTCTCTTATTCCTAACTTCAGCATTTCTTTTAATGGTCTCTTGCTGCCAAATTCACAAAACACAAATCACCAAATTAGGCTACTCACACCACTTTTCAGCAAAGTGTATTCTGTCTTCCAACAATCCTATGGAGAAAACATTCTTATTCCCATTTTATGAATGACAGACTAATACATTTTAAACTAAAGAGGAAAATTCATTCACCTTGTTGTGTGCTGAGTCTCTTGTTTTCATATTATCGCCCTTATTACATTATTTTCTAATTTATTCATCCAAATGTCCATTTTCTAACCAGACAGTATATTCCTTAGGGATTAGGATTCTATTCATTTATCTTTATATCTTTAGTGCTCAGATCACAATGAGTGCTAGTCAAATTTTTGAATGACTATATAAATATATGCATGAATGAATGAGTGAATGTATTAATGAATTAAATATGAATAACAAAGATGGTTCTATAGTTCTTTCAGGAAGTGGGAGTGCATTATTTCCTGAAGTATTTTATAAAACTCTAGACTGATGTGAGAATCTATGGAAAACAAAAGCTTTTGGATAAGTATGTAAAATTTAAAGCACCTTCTTCAGAATATTCTCAAAGACTATTTTTACTCTATAAAAAGTCACAAAGTACAGAAATTTGTTTACTTTCACTTAATCTAAGGCTGTCTAAATTTATTTGGTCACAGAGGCCTCTTCCTTATAATTATTCTCCTCTTCTTTTTCATCCTTTCTTCTTGTCCTTGGTTTTCTACTTTTTGCATAATAATAATTAGTATCCCCTCCTCCAAAATAATTATTAAACAAAGGTAAACTGAAAATCACTGGGCTGGAGTGTTATTTGTTCTCAGTCTTTTGGATACTGTGTGTTGGTAGCTACGTCTCCAAGAGATCTCTTAGAACTATGAGATTTCACGGAACTAGGAAGAAGACACCTCACAGGTTCAGGTTCAGTCCTGTGGAAGCTCTGCTCTGAATAACTTGTCATGTGCTTGAGAGTTTAACCTAAGCCTTTGATAGTATACTTTTTTCCAATGGCTGACAGATTCCTGGGAATGTTAGAAACAACTGAGTTGAAGGATTAGGGATCCAGGTAAGACACAGTCTTGATGCCTGCATCAAACACTAGGAATGCTTTCTTGGGCAACAGAGACAGGCACAAGTCTGTGCATTTTCCAGCCTGAAGAAAGCTAATGAAATCACAGGTCAGTTCTAAGCACTGACTCATAGTCCCTGAAATGGTGACGATGGAAAATCACGGCTCTGAGTAAAAACAAAATGAAATATTTCAGAACACCTTTCCTGACAGGTTTAAAAAAGCAAAGGAAGCAAAGGAAGGGGGTTGCTGGCTGTGAAAAGTCTTGGATGAATGCATTGTGAGCAGTTATTTTAGTGGTGCTGGTGATAAAAATTAAGTGGGGTCCTTAGGGGAAATGTGCATTTCTTAGGAAAGTGTTGGGACAAATATAGGTTTTTAGAGGCATTTTCAGAGGCTGGGGAAAGAGAGGTGGCAAAGAATACAAAGCCACAACACGGACTCAGTGAGGACCAAGGGAGATGAAGGAAGACACACTTTGTGAAAGCAGAGAAGATAACATTTAGGGACATCTGGGACAGCCTGTAATATTGTCAGTTGTAGCAAAGCAAGGGAGAGATAGAGGAAAGGAAAAAGATAGGAAGGAAGAATCAAGAGAAGGAGAAAAAAGGAGGACAGAAAAAGGGAGGGAAAGGGATACAGAGAAATGCACTAGGAAAGAACATAAGGTGGGGCAGGGGGCAATAGGAGAGAGGATGGCATGAGTGTATATCACGGCAAATTCATGAGACATAGCTTAACAAAATTGCAGAGACCGTGGGGTCAGACAGGCCTGAGCTAGGAATCCACTTCTGCCAATTTGTAACTTCAGGCCTTAAACAAATTATACAAATTCTCTGGTTACTTGTTTCTCATTTTTGAAATGGGGAGAAGACTTTATCTGCCTCACTGAGTCATTTTATTGTTTAAAATTCTATAATGTTCATGAGGAGTCTAGTTCCATAGCTGGCATATTGCTGGCATTCAGGCATAGTCACTTTTTAAAACTTCAGTAACATAAATACTTACATAAAAAGGGGAAAAAAGCAATGTCCTTGATGTGATTAGCTTCAGATATATACATGAACTTATATTATTAGTAGTAGTAGTAGCATCATCAGTTATTTCAGATAATCCTAAAACATATGCATGTGATTTCAACAGTGTGTTATGTAAAGTATTAATCCTGTTGGTTGCTCATGAAAAGAGGAATGTATTGATTGTATGACCTTTATCTAAATCTGCTTAGTAGATTCTGAATAGCTCTGGTTGAGGAGATTTGGGGTATGACTGAAGGCTGGCAGAGTATACAAGTTCAAAAAGGGATAATGGGTCTCACAATGGTCCAGATTTAGGTGTAAAAGGGGCCCCTAAATAAAGCAGGTTTCCATCTCTTTGAGTAGACACTGCCATTCAAGTCTGCTTTTCTTTGTGCAGCCCACACTTCTTTGCCTTTAGATGGTAGTGGCTGAATCCTGCTGCTCTGGGGTGAAAGTTGCCATTGTTTCCAAATGCTTACCAGCAAAAGCAAAATTGTTAAAAAACAAAAAAGATAGGCTAAGTCTCAGTTTCCAACCTTCAACAAAGAGAATCTAGTCCTTCCAGCTTGAGTCAGGAAACATTCATGGTCTAATGAACTGAGAGTAGAGGGCTTAGGGAAAAGTTATCAGGAATGGATCAAAAATATGGAGGAAAAAAAATTTTTTTTTCCCTGAGTTGTTGGTGAGTCATTATGGCTGTTTGCATTTTAAAGACACCAAAACATCCACACAGAAAATAAATCTGTTCAGCTTTGTTCAACACAGCTTTTACAAAACACACTTTATCCTAGGCCTCCCAGATTCTAGCGATTCTCCTGCCTCAGTCTCCCAAATAGCTGGGATTACAGGTATGCACCAACATGCCCAGCTAATTTTGTATTTTTAGTAAAGATGAGGTTTCACCAGGTTGGCCAGGCTGGTTTGGAACTCCTGACCTCAGGTGATCTGCCCACCTAGGCCTCCCAAAGTGCTGGGATTACAGGCGTGAGCCAATGCACCCGGCCCCCAGAATGTTTTAATCTAAGAACACATTATGGAGCTGTATGTAATCTATGGGGAAGGTGGGGTTTTAGAGCTAAAGGAAACAGCATGAAAATTTTAAATGCAGGCAGACAATAATGATCAGTGGTTCTACACAGTCTCATTTCAAAAGTGAGGACAGCTGAGACTCAAAGGAACGAAAATATCCAAGGTCATCTAACTAGGTGGTGGCAAGGCTAGTACAGACCCAATTCTCTGAATTTCCAGTTTAGTATTGGTCTCTCTCATCCTGGTAATTCCCAAGGGTTGCTGTTATTGATGTGTTACCAGATAATCTATGAAGCCAGCTATGACTGGAACCCCTAGCCCATTAAACCTTCAAAGGTTGGCATGTTGGGATTGTATTTCTAAAAGGAGCCAATGGAAAAATCACATCTAAGTCATTTGGCTGGGATGCAGTAAACCTATAAAGTGAAGAAGGCCTGGAGAAAGAACCTGTAGGATACACCTTCTGACTATGACGTTCTTTAGCTACTCTATTTGTTCAAAGGTTTCTAATTTCTGTGCGAGAATTTGGTAGTAATTATCAGTCACCAGTGACATTTTCTGGGATGAATTCAGTGATGAGCAAGTGAGAAGTAGTAGAGAGAATGTGGCTGAACTTGCTATCCAAACCACCCTCTCCTCCCAATCAGACTCTATATTCCACACCCCCCCAAGTGTAAACAATTCTATATTCTAGCTTCTTAACTTTGTTGTGAGTTTTCATCATAAATCTTTAAATGAATGAGCTCCAAGATCATCCCAAAAAAGGTAATTAGATGTTTTTGCAGCCAAAGTGCAGCTGTTTTGCAGGATTGGGCCACTCGGCAACAAACATTTTGAAATAGAAGATTAAAATCACAATAAAATAATTGTATTTATTTATTTCTTTTGAGACAGAGTCTTGCTCTGTCACCCAGGCTGGAGTGCAGTGGTGTGGTCTCAGCTCACTGCAACCTCCGCCTTCCAGGCTCAAGTGATTCTTGTGCTTCAGCCTCCAGAGAAGCTGGGACTACAGGTGCATACCACCACGTCTGGCTAATTTTTTTTTCCTTTGTATTTTTAGTGGAGATGGGGGTTTTGTCACATTGGCCAGGTTGGTCTCAAACTCCTGGCCTCAAGTGATCTGCCCACCTCGCCTTACATCCCAAAGTGTTAGGATTACAGGTGTGAGCCACCGCGCCTGGCCGACATTATCTTTACATGCTTAATTGCTTCATTTGATGCCTTGCTGGACTCCTGCTACCTTCACCTTTTCTTTACTTTGATAACTGTCTTAGCTTCCAAAGATACATGCTTAGCCTCATACAGAGAACTGGGACCAATTCTCTCTAATGTAGAAGGGCTCAAGGGTGTTCATTCGGTCATGAACAAGACTGAACATAAAGCTGGTTTTACTGAGGTTTAGTTCCATTGTGTCTTACTTTTAGTAATGGTGTTATGCTCTATTCTTCTGATTAGATATATCTCATATATTAAGGTTTCAAGAGCTTGGTCACTTTTTTTCTCTTATGTGCCTGAGTTCCAGTTTGGATAACATGTCAGGTAGTGATGTGATTATGACTTTGAAATCAGACACTTGGATTTTAATTTCATACTACCACTTACTAGCATTGTGACTTGCCTAAATTCAATTTTTTGTTGCTGAAAAGTGGGGCTGATTATAGATATCCTAGAGAAACTCAAAATAGATATTGCATATAAAACACCTGCTGTTCTACATGTATTTAGAAATGAAAACTCATTTTAGTATTTTCCTAGGTCTTTCAAAATTGAATATTTGTTAATTATTTCATTCCTCTTGTTCTTCATTACCATATTCCACTTAATTTTTGGCACACATGTCTGCCACCTCCACCTAGATCTCCTGAATGCCAAAAGTTCACGGACTCTCTGGACATAGATTTATTTATTCTCCATAGTCACGGAGATTCATCTTCAGCTTTTTTTCCAGTGGGATGAGTTTGTGTCTGCTGATGCCACTGAGTATGTCTAATTTTCTAATCTTAAACCCTTCCAAACATCTCTTTATGAAGCATTTGGCTCTAATTCTTAGTCTTTATGTTGGATATGCACCACACAAACGATATGCCATTGTCTGTGTTTTTGACAAATCAGAAATTGCTTGTCTCATAAAACACATACTAAGATTTTTTAAAATAGAATTGATCAATATGATATTTATGTAATTTATAATTTTCAGTTCTATCTTTAAATCAGTACACTTTATATATTCTATCAAAATTCCTCAGCAATTTAATATAGTTTGACAATTCTCTTGTAATGAGAATCAGGGACCAGACATTACACAAATCATTTAAGCAAGCTTTGAAATAAACATCCAACAGGCAAAATGTATGAACTTTGCTTAGAATGGGTTTGTGAATTAGGTGTCATACTATTTGTTTGCTTTTAACTTATTTTATAAACATTTAAGCACCTGATTTGAGCAAGGCTCCATGATGGTTGCTAAAGGGAAGACAGAAAATTGGACCTTGTACTTACAGGTGAGAGAGACAAAGTTTATATAGATCAATAATCCAATCACTAAACAAGATGACATGAAGAAAATTCAGTGTGAAAGCAATTAATCTCAGGATTGAAAATTAAAGCATTGGCACTTTGATGAAAAGAGGCTCTTTCAAATACAATCTGAATGGTGTGGTCGAGAGTGAAAAAGAGAGATGATGAGGACTTCTCTTCAATTTCATGCCAGTGGGCTTTGAGGCATTCTCATACCAATGTAAAAGATAATTATTAATTGATGACAGGATAAAAAAGGAGATTGACTCAAGATTTTAACAAAGAAGCTTATGATAAGGAGACCTAATACGTATATGTGATTGAAGGTAGTATTATACTAGGAAGGCATCAATTTCTGAAACAAAAATGATATACAACTGATATTGTATTGAATATTATAAATTTGAAGAGGAATATGTCAGCCTCCAGAAAGCACGCAGTCTAATGAAGAAGACAAAAAGTCTGCTGAAATATGAATGAATTTAGAAGAGTCAGGAAGATAAGAGAAATATACATGAGTAGCAAAATGAATAAAACAGACCTAGGCACACGAGGTAATATTTGGGAAAGGACAGGTGTCACTGGAAATATATTAAAGAATCAAAGTAGTCCTTGTAGACAGAGAGAGGATACTCTAAGAACAGGGAACAATTTTAAGAATAAAGAGACATTTATCAAAGATAATAGGAAAAAGTATGTCTAATTTACAAAAGGCTCTATTGTTACCCGAACTTTATTCAAACTATCTGAAACCAACTTTTAGGTTAATGCCATGAAAACCATCTAAGATGTGGTGTAGGCAAAAGTAAAAATTGCCTCACAAATTTTAGGGGGAAAGTATCCCATGCATTGTTAAGAGAAACCAGGTGCATCTTCGAGGGCAAATTAACCTTAGGAAATATAGATCAAAAGAGATAGACATACAATTTTATAAAGTATTTCTCAGTGTACCTTGCAGACAACAGACCCTTGAAGATTGGATGAGGTTATTACATTATGGAGATAGGACTCATTGTATTCTAGGAAGGGCCAGTCACTCATGGCTCCTAATGTGAGTTCTTAATCATTGAGCTGAGACTGTGACCTTTGAGCCACTGAATATTATTACTCATTTACTTACATACTTTAAGTCACATTGAGCAATGCTTGGATGCAACTCTGAAGTCTGTGAAAATCTATTCTAAGAACAGAAGTCCATAAAGAATAATTGATTTTCATTTTTACCACTCCCTTTTAACTGGTCTTTTAATATCACTATGATCTTCACAGTGATAAATCAAATGATTGAAACTTGAGCAAAACTGGCTACTCTGCCATGCTTGAAATATCTGCAAGGTTTTATACAGGTGAGCACTCCTCCCTCCTTGATCCATTCTCTTTACTTCTCTTGTGGAACATCATACTCTCCTGGTTTCTTCCACATTCACTGACTATTTCTTCTCAGCCTCCTTTGCTAACTCTTAATCTCACTGACTATTGAACATCTATATACTTCTAAGCTTAAGATTGAATTTCTCTTCTTGATACCTACTCAGTCCTGTGACAATATTACCCCATGATTTTAAATATTATCTATATTCTGTGACTCTCAAAGTTTCACATTTTCTCTTAATATCAAATTAAAATATACTAAGGCCTATTCAACATTTCCCCTTAACTTTCTAATAGTCACCACAAACATTAAAAGTCTGAAATTGAATTTTTTTTTTAAATTATGCTTTAAGTTCTGGGATACATGTGCAAAATGTGCAGGTTTGTTACATAGGTATACATGTGCCATGATGGTTTGCTGCACCTATCAACTCGTCATCTAGGTTTTAAGCCCCAGATGCATTAGGTATTTGTCCTAATGCTCTCCCTCCCCCTTGATCCTCACACCCTGACAGGCCCCAATGTGTGATGTTCCCCTCCCTGTGTCCATGTGTTCTCACTGTTGACTCCCACTTAAGAGTGAGAACATGCAGTGTTTGGTTTTCTGTTCCTGTGTTAGTTTGCTGAGAATGATGGTTTCCTGCTTCATCCATGTCCCTGCAAAGGGCATGAACTCTTTCTTTTTTATGGCTGCATGGTATTCCATGGTGTATATGTGCCACATTTTCTTTATCCAGTCTATAATTGATGGGAATTTGGGTTGGTTCCAAACCTTTGCTATTGTAAATAGTGCTGCAATAAACATACGTGTGCATGTGTCTTTACAGTAGAATGATTTATAATTCTTTGGGTATATACCTAGTAATGGGATTGCTGGGTCAAATGGTATTTCTAGTTCTAGATCCTTGAGGAATCACCACACTGTCTTCCACAATGGTTGAACTAATTTACACTCCCACCAACAGTGTAAAAGCATTCCTGTTTCTCCATATCCTCTCCAGCATCTGTTGTTTCCTGACTTTTTAATGATCACCATTCTAGCTGGCATGAGATGGTATCCCATTGTGGTTTTGATTGCATGAAATTGAATTCTTATTCTACTCTTTCTCTACTTCCAAATCTACCCTATTCAGAAACTTTCTTAAATCAATTAATGATAACTCTATCTCTACTTTCTCAGGCCAAAAGTATTGGAGCCATTTTTGACTCCTATATTTCTTTGAAACCCCTTAGCTCATTCCGTTTGTCTTACATTCTAAGTATATCAAGAACTACATCATTTGTCACCACCTCCACTGCTACTGTCATGGTGCAAGTCACCACTATCTTTCATTTGGACTATAAATAATAACCTCCTAACCGCTCTCCCCTCTTCCATCCTTACCTCTCCCTCCACATCATTTGTAAACAAAGAATTCAGATTAATTATGTTAAAATGCAATTAAATAATGTCAATAGTCAGTTTTAGTTCTCCCAACAATTGGGTCCCTATATCACAGAGAGTGCAATGGCTTCTATGGCCCCATGTGACCATGAGTTCATACCTCTCTGATCTAAGCTTACTCTCCTCAGTGCTAGATTCATTGCTTTCCTTGTTCATTAAACATGAAGGCACAAGTGTATCTTGATCTTTGAATTTGCTGTCTTTGCTTGAAGTATTCTCCTCCAGATATGCAGCATTGACTTCCTTGATGTATTTGCATAAGTCTCACTGTCTTTTCGGTTCCTACCTTTACCACTATATTTTAAATCATATTCCTTATTCCCTGAGGTCCCTTACTTTTCTTCTCTACTCTATTTTTTATTGGATCTATTACCTTCTAACATATTATTTATTTGGCTTTGTTCTCTTTATTGTGTGCCTCCCCAACAAAATGTAATTCCATGGGGGCAAGAACTGTATTTTTTCTGTTGATTTACTTCCAGTGCTCAAAATTGCATCTAAAACATTTGTAGCAGAAACTTAATTAATGTTTGCCGAATTAATGAGTGAGGAAAAAATAGATGGAAAGTTGAGGATATACAGTATCTGAAGGCCAGGAGTAATCTTAGAAATCATCTACAGTAATTCATTTACTTTTCTACAAATAAAGAATCTGAACCTTTGAGAAATAAATGAATCAAATTGTAATTAAGAACATAGGTCTCCTAATTGTTCAGTTTGACTTTTTCTTTCTTGTTATGTCTGTAGAGCTAAATTCAATGCCTTTTAGCAAGCGTCTGATGAGTTCTTATTTATTTATTTATTTTAAGAGACAGGATCTTTCTCTGTTGCCCAGGCTGGAGAACAGTGGTGCAACCATAGCTTACTGTATCGTTAAACTCTTGGGCCCAAGCAATCCTCCTGCCTCAGCCTACTGAGTACCCAGTAGCTGGAACTACAGGTGCACACCACTATACCTAGCTATTTTTTTTTTTTAATTTTGAGACAGGGTCTTGCTCTGTCACCGAAGTGGGAATGCAGTGGTACCATCATGGCTTACTGCAGTCTCAACCTCCTGCCCATGCTCAAGTGATCCTCCCACCTCAGTCTCTTGAGTAGCTGGAACTACTGTGCACGCCACCATGCCTGGCTAATATCTGTATAATTTTTAGGGACACTTTTTGCCATGTTGCCCAGGCGTTAGTCTCAGACTCCTGAGTTCAAGTGATGCACCTACCTGAGCCTGCCAAAGTGCTGGGATTCAGGTGTGAGCCACTGTGCCCGGTCTCGGCTTTTTAATTTTAATTAGCATAGAGACAGAGTCTCATTATGCTGCCCAGGCTAATCGAGAACTCCTGGCCTCAAGCCACCCTCCCACCTTGGCCTTCCAAAGTGCAGGAATTACAGGTATGAGCCACCATTTCGTGGCATCCATGAGTTTATTTTGAAAGAATATGTCAAGTGTTCTTTCCAGCACTCCATATTGTCCATGTTAACTTGTCATTTGCTGAAGCTCTGAGAAGTGGTTAGATGGAATATACTATTTCCAAAGTTTATTTTAACTGTTAGATTTTATGGAAAAGACATTCTAAATATCCTAGCTAGTAGTTAAATAATAATTTCTTTTCTCTGTACGTTACCTCATGCCATTTCTAATGTCTATGTAAAATTCCCTCCCCTCCCAAAATAAATAATATAAAAAATGATCTTTCTTTGGAATATGAAATAAGTAACTTTTGAATAAAATTGGAGAGTAGCACTTCTAGCTACCTGGACTAGATTCTTGACCATAGTTGGCATAATTTGGGGAAGATGGCAGGACTGATTTAGGTACAGTCAGTGTTGTTGATGGGAATGGAGATGAGTGTCAAGGAGATTTATGTTGGCTCATGTTTACAAGGAATATTTCAATTTCTGAAGTACTATTTTTAACCAATCATCGTATTTCCTTCTTCCTTCTCTAGTTGTTTTAATGCAAAGTGTAGGGAATACATAGTTTTTATTCTATATATATATTTCATATATTTAACCTAATCATCTTTGTGCAATAATGTTGAGCATAACAGATACAGAGTCATCCTCATTAAATTTATAGCCCACTAAATGACAGTGAGGGGCAGGCATTAATAAAATAATTACACAAGCAAATAATTAATTATGAATTGTGGTAAGGGCAATGAATGAAAATCACAGATTGCCATGAGAATAAATAACTGATCTGGGGATGGAGTGGGCCATAAAAAAAAAGCCACCATTGAGCTAAGACATAAAAAATAACATTTTTCAGGTCTTTGGGGACAAAGGATGAAGAGGAGGTGAAAACCCATGAAAAGATTCTATAGTTGGGTTACAGGGAGGTGACAGCTTGGCTCACTGACTTATTGAATAAAGGTCAGTTTTGCAGGAGTAGAGAATAAAGAGAAGACATGTAATTAGGTCTAGAGTTACCCATGTAATTAGGTCTAGAGTTTTAGCCCTTAAGAGTATTGGGGAAATTCTGAGATGCAAAAGACTGAGTTCCCCAAAATTCAATTGTGTACTTGAATTAATACATTTAGGCTTTCAGATAGAAAGTGTCATAAACAGTAGTTAAAATGAGAAATTGTTTTGGAACATTATTTTTTTTCTAATTTGACCTTTTCCCAGATGCCAATAGAAGTCTAAGTGCCTTGGTATTTGTTAGTATTGCCATGACATGTGCACATATCTTATGTCTTCTTTGCTTTCTACAGAATCTCAGCTTAAATAGATTTCCCTGTCATTGTTTTTCAGAAAGCTCTCCTAGTGTCTGAGTTTTTAAAAAATGAGTTCAATCTTGGTTCAGTTTGAGGTTTCAGTTATAGTTCAAGCAGGTCTTGATTTGCCTGAACCAGTTTCTCTTCCCTGGGCAGTATCAGTCTTGCCTGGATCTGCTCTTTAGATGAAATAGAGTTGATAGTTTCAATTTCACAAGAACTTATATTAGAAACTATTTCTCTTTTAAATAATAACAGAATTCCAGGCAAAGATGGTCAGGCGGCAAAGTTTCATAAACCTGTGAATGATAGGCTAGTACTGGAATTGACTCAAATGTTTAATTATTCATTGAGAGAAGGTTGTCTGGAGGCTTCACACAAGAAGAGACTTTATTGATTTTATTATTCAGGGAAGGTAATAATTTTGATATATATATATATTTAAAAAAAACAAGGACCAATTCCTCCGTTAAGCAATAATGACAAAATGTTTGTCAAAATACTGCTAGCAACCAAGAAAATGACGGAGCCAAAGAGGCCTTCTTCTTTATTTTATGTCATTAATGTCGTGGTCTCTAAACCTGCAGGGGAATGTCGCAATAATACAGGTTTCGTTCAAGATGTTTTTGAAGTTGAGAAAAGATACACCAATTTGTTTTGAATTTATGTTAGTATCAGACTAACGTCTTTGACTGAGTGCACTGTAACCACAAACCCAGTAACTGAAGACATCAGGCTATATTTTCAAGAAGTCTTACAGTCATTTAGCATAGGTAGATAATGGTCATCTGAGATCCAAGGTAA
Organism: Macaca fascicularis; assembly: GCF_037993035.2. Lineage (NCBI taxonomy): Eukaryota > Metazoa > Chordata > Mammalia > Primates > Cercopithecidae > Macaca > Macaca fascicularis. The sequence goes on from NC_088389.1 coordinate 39,464,173, forward strand.
CTAGGTCAGGCAGTACACAAAGATTAATATATTTCATATACTGTAAGTGAACAAAAGCAGATCGAATTTACAGAGGGTTTAAGAATAGGTAAGAAATGAAACAACAATGTAACAAATAAACTGTAATGTCAGAAGCAGCACAAGTAGGGAAAAAAGCATCCACTAAATTGAATATAGAACACCTAAGTTTTAGGTCTATTTCTATACCTAACTAACAGCCTATTTTTGGGAAAAGTATTTTGTCTTTTTGGCTTTCAGTTCTTGCATCTCTGAAAGAGGGCTAATAAAAATAATCTCCAAAACCCTTTCCCAGCTCTATGACATTATAAAGGATCATTGTGAAAATGACAGTAGGGTTTGGGAGTTACTAGTAAAGTTGGTTAGAGGAAAGTTAGATGAAGACATGAAATAGGAAACGTAAGTGTATTTACAAGGAATGAGGTATGGAGGATGTAGTATGAGGGACTATGTGGATGGGTAGAGTTTATAGAAGAAGAATAAACTGGAGAGGGTGAAGTTCTTTCTTAAGGAACTCGTTCCAAGTCTGCAGCTGTCCATGCTAGAATTTGGAATCCCAGGATTAATTCAGTAAGTACAATCTCAAAACACTAAATTTTAAAAGGAAAAAAGTAATCTTAGTCAATTACACAAACATTCAGGTTAGTTTACACATATGGCTAGGATTATAAAGATACAACAATGTAATAGCAACCAGCAATGCCAGAAATTTTGTTTATCCCTCTCAGAAGGGAATCCGATTTGGAAACTAGGTATACAATCTCTTTCCTCATATCTATTGAGCATCCAATAAAGCACAATATGCCAAGATCTCACATCTCATGTTATCCTGAAATCTAAGTATTACTATTCTCACTTTATATATGAATAGGTGAAATGCTAAGAAATTAAACTGGTTGATAGAGCTGAAATGCAAATGCGTATGTCAAGAACTAATTCACGGCCGGGCATAGTGGCTCATGCCTGTAATCCCAGCACTTTGGGAGGCCGAGGCGGGCGGATCACGAGGTCAGGAGATCCAGATCATCCTGGCTAACACGGTGAAACCCCGTCTCTACTAAAAAATATAAAAATTATCCGGGCGTGGTGGTGGGCGCCTGTAGTCCCAGCTACTCCGGAGGCTGAGGCAGGAGAATGGCATGAACCCGGGAGGCGGAGCTTGCAGTGAGCCGAGATGGCGCCACTGCACTCCAGCCTGGGTGACAGAGCGAGACTCCAAGAAAAAACAAACAAACAAACAAAAACAAAACAAACAAACAAACAAACAAAACCACGAATTCACAGCTCTTTCCAGAACTATGCAAGAACTACATCCAAAGTGCTCTACCTCTTCTTATTGGTTTGAACCCATTGGATCTTCTAGACTACTAACCATTTCAGGCATGGAGTCAGCAGGTCTTCAGTGAAAGATACCTAAGCCAAAAAGATGCATCCAAAAATAGCTGAGGTGATAAGCATTTAGGGAACAATATACTACACTGTATGGACTGGTTTTTAAAATAGTTTTTCCTGAGCTTATTTTCCTGTGAAGTTTGTAGGAAATTAATGATGGAGAGACCACAAAGGTGCTTTTAATAATAAAGGAAGGGCATGAGTGAATGATCTTCATTGCAGATATGTGTTGGCACTAGAAGAGAGGTGAGATATACGGCAGAGGATTTAAAGGTAATTTAACTGAAATTGATGGTTTATTGGATGTGGGCAAACGAGGGAAAGGAAAACAGGGATTTTTTGATTTGGAAACCAGGATGAACAGCACTTGTAAACAGGAGGAATTCAGTGGTGTAGGGGAGACCCTTTCCTTTTCCAGCCAATCTGCCTTAATAAGATGTTCATGTTTATGTGCTAGTTTGAGCCACCTGGTGATGCATACATCATTGCTGTTCTCCTCTCTGGATGCGTATAGTACAGCCTCACTCTAAGCTACAATTCCTGGCTTGGTCTCCCTCACAATCTCACTGAAACCAGGAGAGTTATCCTGCAGGAGATAAACCAGGAGAGTTATTCCTTTACCTGTTTAATAAAAGCAAAGAAAGGTGTCCATTGACAACCGAGTCAGGTATGTACCTCTCAGTGTGAAATAGAGAGTCGTCAATTGTCCCAGAACTGTCTTTGTCATCAATCAGCCTAAAAATGTAGATCCTTAACTTTCACTTAAGTAATTTCAATAAAACAAAACTTTGGCTCAAGTAATTCAAGTGTTTGTGGTTCATTTAGAAATATGTCTTTCTCTATTCTTTAGTTTTCTCTACATTGTCTGAGACAGTGTCTTCCGTGAGGGCTCATTCCAACTACTTCCTGTGACTGCAAGTCTTTAATCACTTGAGACTAGGCAAGTGTGGACAAGTTTAGTAATTTCTCCAGGGTTTCAGAAGATTTCCCTGGACTCCAGGAATGAGAATGCATCTGTTTTAAGTCCTCACCTCCCTACAAATTGCCTAGAATTCACTGTAGTTAGCATTGATACATTTCATGAGAAAAGCATGTGGCCCTGTTCACTCCTTATTATTCTGAGGAATGACAATGCCTATGAATTGAAAGAAAAAAAAAAATTCCCATTGCCATTGCACATTGATATGACATCAAGGCTTATAGTAGGTAACAGCTTAAAGGAAGATGGCATCAAAAAAAATCATAATAATATGGGTTCATGTGCTTTGGGAAAATGTAAACAGGTTGAATTATTAAACTGTCAACTTGTCGGGACAGAGACAAACTCTCGTCTGGAGCTAAATCCCTCTGTGGCCCAAACCAAGGCAGTGCACAGCACAGAAGGAAGGGAGTGGAAAAAGGGTTTTAAAATTCAAATGTCTCCTGTCCTGATTGTGAGTTTCTATTGTAATTCCCCAAGAGCCAGATAGCTAGTCTGTCTCTTTCAGTCATAGGTGTATTTACTTATTCTGAGAGCTGTCCATAGGGAGAAAAAGAACTAAACAAGAATAGAAGCATGCTCTGGAAGAGAAAAAGAAAGGAAGATATCATCATGGCAATGTAGAACATTTTTTTAAAAAGTGTTGTGGTAGGCTGCTTCTACAGAATCAAAAAAAGAAGCATTTATTTAAATGCACATGGGTTTATGACATACAGTCTCTTTGTTATATTCCCTCATTACAGGTTATAAAATATATTTGGAAAACTTTGGAAACTAAGACCTATTCATAGAACATGGCTTGTTTAAGGCTGCACAGCATCTGTTCTATACACAGTATACACACACTCACACACACACGTATAAGAAAAACAGAGAGATGGATACATACATATCCATATGCTGACATATATAATATCACTTTGGCTTACAGGTCAGAGCACTTACCATCTACCTTCTCCCATGACAGACTCCCCACTGGAAAGTGAGTAATTCTGAAGATGTATCTCTGTGTTCCAGGGGTTAGGATATCTGTATATCTGCATACCTTGAGAATTTCTGGAAAATTTTCTTCTCCCAAACAAAGAGGATTAGGGTGGGTGAGAGGGGCAGATTTGGGGGAGAGAAGTCATTTGATTCTTTTATTTTTTACTTTTTTTATTTTTTAACTTTTTTTGTTTTAGGTTCAATAGTATATGTGCAGATTTGTTATATAGGTAAATTGTGTACTATGGGGGTTTGATGTATAGATTATTTCATCACCCAGGTACTAAGCATAGGACTAGATTTTTCAGTACTCAACCTCCTCCCATATTCTGCTTTCAAGTAGGCCTCACTTTCTGCTGTTCTCTTGTGTTTATAATTTACTAAATTTCTAGCTTCCAATTATAAGTGAGAGCATGTGGTACTTGATTTTCTGTTCCTGTGTTAGTTCACTTAAGGTAAAGGCCTCCAGCTCCATCCATGTTGCTGCAAAGGACATGATCTAAATTTTTTATGGCTCCATAGTATTCCATGATGTATATGTACCATATTTTCTTTATTTAGTGTACCACCGATGGGCATTTAGGTTGATTCTGTGTTTTTGCTATTGTGAATAGTGTTGTGATGAATATACCCATGCATGTGTCTTTATGGTAGAATGATTTATTTTCCTTTGGTTATATACCCAGTAATGGAATTGCTGGGTCAAATGACAATTCCATTTGAAGTACTTTGAGAAATTGTGAAACCTCTTTCCACAATAGCTGAACGAATTTACATTCCCACCAGCAGTGTACAAGCTTCCCTTTTCTCTATAACCTCACCAGCATCTGTTACTTCTTGACTTTTTAATAATAGTCATTCTGACTGGCGTGAGAGGGTATCTCATTGTGGTTTTAATTTGGATTTCTCTAATGATTAGTGATGTTGACTATTTTTTAATATGCTGTTGGCCACATGTATGTCTCCTTTTGAAGACTGTCCATTCATGTCCTTTGCCGACTTTTTAATGGGGTTGCTTTTTTCTTTTTCATTTAAGTTCCCTATAGATTCTGGATATTAGACCTTTGTTGGGTGCATAATTTGCAAATATTTTCTCCCATACTGTAGGTTGTCTGTCCACAGTGTTGATAGTTTATTTTGCTGTGCAGAAACTCTTTAGTTTAATTAGGTCCCATTTGTCAGCTTTTGGTTTTGTTGCAATTGCTTTGGCATTTTCATAATGAAATCTTGGCGAGGTCCTATGTCCAGAATGATTATCTTCCAGGGTTTTTATAGTTTCAGACTTTCCATGTAAGTATTTAATCCATCTTTAGTTGATTTTTGTTTATGATGTAAGAAAGGGGTCCAGTTTCAATCTTCTGTATATGGCTAGCCAGTTAACCCAACACCATTTATTGAATAGAGTCCTTTCCTCATTGCTTGTTTTTGTTGACTTTGTCAAAGATCACATGGTTGTAGGTGTGTGGCATTATTTTGGGGTTCTCTATTCGTTCCATTAGTCTCTGTATCTGTTTGCTACCAATACCATGCTATTTTGCTTACTATAGCCTTATAGCATACTTTGAAGTCAGGTAATGTGATCCCTTAAGCCTTGTTATTTTTGCTTAGGATTGTTGTGGCTATTCAGGCTCCTTTTAAACTCTATATGAATTTTAAAATAGTTTTTGTCTGCTTTTGAGGAGAATGTCATCAGTAGTTTGATAGGGATAGCAATGAATCTGTAAATTGCTTTGGGCAGTATGGCCATTTTAACAATATTGATTCTGCCTATCCATGAGCGTGGAATGTTTTTCCCTGTGCTTGTGTCATCCCTAATTTCTTTGAGCAGTGTTTTGTAATTCTTATTGTGGAGATTTTTTACCTCCTTAGTTAGCTGTATTCCTAGATATCTTATTCTTTCTTTGGCTGTTTTGAATGTTAGGTTTTTTCTCCATCTCTCTACTTTGAACCTATGGTTGTCATTGCATGTAAGATGGGTCTCTTAAAGATAGCATACCATTGGGTCTTGCTTGTTTATCCAATTTGCCACTCTGCACCTTTTAACTGGGAGGTGTTAGCCAATTTACATTCAAGATTAATATTGATATGTGCAAGTTTGAAAGTATCATAGTGTTGTTAGTGGTTATTATGCAGACTTGATTGTGTGGTTGTTTTACAATGTCAACGGTCTATGTACTTAAGTGTGCTTTTGTAGTGGTCAGTAAGAGTCTTTCCTTTCCACATTTAGCACTCTCTGCAGCACCTCTTTTTTAATTTTTTCTCTTTTTTTTATTATACTTTAAGTTCTAGGGTACATGTGCACAACGTGCAGGTTTGTTACATATGTATACTTGTGCCATGTTGGTGTGCTGCACCCATCAACTCGTCAGCACCCATCAACTCATCATTTACATCAGGTATAACTCCCAGTGGCATTCCTCCCCGCTCCCCCCTCCCCATAATAGGCCCCGGTGTGTGATGTTCCCCTTCCAGAGTCCAAGTGACCTCACTGATCAATTCCCACCTATGAGTGAGAACATGCGGTGTTTGGTTTTCTGTTCTTGCAATAGTTTGCTGAGAATGATGGTTTCCAGCTGCATCCATGTCCCTACAAAGGACACAAACTCATCCTTTTTTTATGGTTGCATAGTATTCCATGGTGTATACGTGCAGCACCTCTTTTAAGGCAGGTCTGGTGGTAATGAATTCCCTTGCATTTGCTTGTCTGAAAAATATCTTATCTCTCTTTTACTTAGGAAGCTTAGCTTGGCCAATATGAAATTACTGGTTGGAATTTCTTTTCTTTAAGAATGCTGAATATGAGCCCTCAATCTATTCTGGTTTGTAGGGTTTCTGCTGAAAGGTCTGCTGTTAGCCTGATGCGGTTCCCTTTGTAGATGACCTGCCTCTTCTCTCTAGCTGCCTTTAACATATTTTTATTTCATTTTGATCTTGGAGAATCTAATGACTATGTCTTTGGGATGGTCATCTTGTGTACGGGTTCTATGCATTTCCTGAATTTGAATGTTGGCCTCTAGTGAGGTTGGAAACGTTTTCATGGATGATAACTTGCAATATGTTTTCCAAGTTGCTTACTTTCTTTCCTTCTCTTTCAGGGATACCAGTTAGTTGTAGACTTGGTCTCTTTACATAATCCCATATTTCTTAGAGGTTGTGTTCATTCTTCTTTAGTCTTTTTTCTTTATTTTTGTCTGACTGAGTTATTTTGGAGAACTGGTCTTTGAGCTCTGAGATTCTTTCCTTAGCTGTGTTAGTTTTGCTGTTAATTTTGAGTTTTTCCAGCTCTATCAGAAGAGTTTGGCTATTTTGTAAAATGTGCATTTCATCTTTCATCTCCTGTATTATTTATTAGTATGCCTTAGAATCCTTACATTGAGTTGTGACTTCCTCTTAAATCTTGATGATTTTTGTTTCTATCCATATTCTGAATTCTATTTCTGTCATTTCAGCTATTTCAGCCTGGTTAAGAACTGTTGCTGGGAACTACTGTGGTCACTTGGAGGTAAGAAACTCTGGATTTTTGAGTTGCCAGACTTCTCATGCTGTTTTTTTCTCACCTGTGTGGGCTGATGTTCTTTCAATATTTGAAGCAGCTATCCTTTGGATTTTTTTTTTAAGTTTTTGCTTTTATGTTCTTTGATGTCCTTGGAGATTTGATTATAAGGTGGGTTCAGTCAACTGGCTTCATTTCTGGAAATTTTTAGGGGGCCAAGGTTCAGCTCAACACTCTTGGGCTGTGTGCTTTAACTGTAGGGAGCTTGTATTGGACCCCCAGCTTTGTCCTCTGGTCCCATAAGGTTAGGAACCTGATGCACTGGAGAGGCTGAGGTGTTGTTCCTAAACAGCTGACCCCAACACTCTAAGCCAGCCAATATGCTTAATCAGTGTCGTGGCACATGAATCTGTGCTTTTTCACACATGCCAGCAGCAGTGGCAGGGCAGTGACAGTGCAGCAGGGTGCATGCTTGTGAGTTGGTATGGGGTACCAGCAGGCATAGGCCTACCGACTTCCACAGGTGCATTTGCAGCAGTGGCAGTGGCAGTGCAGGGCTGGAGATGGAGCTGCTATTGTCCACTTGCACATTCACACCAGTGGCAGTGCAAGGTGGGTTTGCTGGTGGATGCAGGACTGCCAGACTCCATGCATGTGTTTATGGTGGCAGCAATGGTGACTCAGGGCAGTGGGTAGGGCTGCTGGTCTCCATGTGCACATTTGCACCAGCAGTGGTGGTGTGGGGGAAGGTGTACTCAAGTAAGCAGCAGTGGTTGGTGGGGTGCATGTGCATACTCGCCTACAGGGTAGGGAGGTGATGTCCTGATATGGTTTGGCTGTGTCACTACCCATATCTCATCTTGAATTGTAGTTCCCATAATCCCTGTGTGTCATAGGAGGGAACTTGTGGGAGGTAATTGAATCATGGGATCTGTTTACCCCCATGCTGCTATTCTCGTGATAGTGAGTGAGCTCTCACAATATCTGATGGTTTTATAAGGAACTTTCCCCCTTTTGCTCGGCACTTCTCCATGCTGCTGCCATGTGAAGAAGGACGTGTTTGCTTCTCCTTCTGTCATGATTGTAAGTTTCGTGACGCCTCCCCAGCCATGAGTCAATTAAAACATTTTTAGAAAAATAAATTGCCCAGTCTCGAGTATGTCTTTATTGGCAGTATGAAAATGGACTAATGCAGGTCCACCCTGGACTAGTCTATGCACACATTGGCAAAGCAGTGGGGTTGGTTGTGGGTGTGTGTGTGTGCAGGTAAAGTGGCTCAGAGGAGACTGCGGTGGGGTGTGGAGTGAGCAGGTGTATGCCAGTGGAGACTGCTCTGATGGAGCTCTCTGATGGTCAGGCACAGTCTTCTGGTGATACAGCTCTTATGTGGGGCTCTAGGAGGGACCACAGTTGGGTATCTGAGGCTGCACTGCAAAAGGGTACAGTCAGCCTGGAGTCTTAGGAAAAGAGAGCAGACAGGGAGGCAATCAGATCAGACTGGCCACGTCTCTGCCCTGTCCAGGTCTGACAGTTCTCTGAGGCCCAAGTCTCCTAAGTGAGCATAATGAGACTGGGGGAATGGGCATTCCTGGCCATGCTCCACTAGAGATGTCTCTTCACCAAATCCTCTGGGGCTCTGCACAGGCTGGAGTCCTGCCCTTACCATCTCTCTAAGCAGCTAACTCTTCCAGCTGAAGTGTCTATGGTGGTCATGGGGTATCCTGCTGCCAGGGTTCCAGAGGTCCATGGTAAAAGCTAATTGTTCCTTGCCTGTTCAACTCATCCCATCCCCAGGAGTCACTGGGAGCCAGGAACAAGTCCCAGTGTACGGTAGCCCTATGCTGTGTTCCCAGCTTCTTCCCCCTTCAGGCCAGTGTCTGTGTTCTCCCTCTGTTCACCTTCAATGCCTTCCTTCTGAAGATCTGCTTGGAGTCTATCAGTCTTGCCAATGTCCTTTTCCTTTGGCAGCAGATGTTCCTTCTGGATGCATCCAGTAGGTCATCTTGTTGTGAGCTAGTTAAATTGATTCTTTTAAAGTGACACCAATATCTTGGCAATGTGGTCTTCAAATCTTATTTAAAGTCTACCGTGAATAATCATTTATCTGAACCTTCTCCTATTTCACATTTTAGAATGACCTCTCCTGTCCTCTTTATGTGACCAACGGCTACTCCCAAAATGAATGAATAAATGAATGAATGAACTAGTTGATTCAAAATTATGTGCCACCGGGTGTGGTGGCTCACTTCTGTAATCCCAGCACTTTGGGAGGCCGAGATGGGCAGATCACCTGAGGTCAGGAGTTTGAGACCAGCCTGACCAACATGGTGAAATCCTGTCTCTACTAAAAATATAAAATTAGCCAGGCATGGTGGCACATGCCTGTAACCCCAGCTACTTGGGAGACTGAGGCAGGAGAATCACTTGAACCTGGGAGGTGGAGATTGCAGTCAACTGAGATAACGCCATTGCACTCCAGCCTGGGCAACAAGAGTGAAATTCCATCTCAAAAAAAAAATATTATTTGCCACATTTGAAGATAAATGTCTCGTATGAGTAATAAAAACAACATATGAATTAATTATTAGGCTGTGTGTGTGTGTGTGTGTGTGTGTGTGTATTTTTATTTCACAAAGCTGTTTTTAAAATATGGGTATATTACCTGTTTGTTTTGTTTTCCACAGCATTCCCCATGTTAACGCAGAAACATGTGGGCACATTTCATACTTTATGTGAACATCTATTCACCCAACACATGAATCTTGAGTCTTGTAGTTGGAATATGAATTAGTGACTTTATGCTCATGGGTCTGATTTTCTATATTTCTCTTCACAGTTCTCAAAGAAACAGATTTTTGCCAGGATAAGATCATCTCCCTTTTTATTCTTTGATTGTTTGCTGTCTGTAGCTTTTCATCCTTGTGTCATCATTCCTTGGTAGAAATGTAATTACTTATCTTGTATTATTGTCAAAATGTGATAAAGAAAGTTTGATAGAGAAAAAAGGAGAATTCCGCCTGAGCCAATTCAGTTTTACCATGAGGAAAATATTTTCTAGTGTTGTTTGGCTTTCTTTTTAAAAAAATAATACGTTCCCTCCCTCTTTCTCTTCCTTTCTTTGACATTTTGGTTTATCTTTTCTTTTTTCTGTCTCTTTATTTTTCATTCCTTCTCTGATCTTTTCTGCTTTCCTCAGATTATCTTGTTAGATTTTTATTTCATTATTTTCTGTATAAGACATAAGAATTATAATCAGTTTATTATATATTTGTCTCCTTCTACTAAGTTATAGACACTTAGAAAGACAAAATTTTGCATATCTCTAAAACCCAAGCCAAATACCTTCCAATTATTAGTTTTTAGTAAGTATCAATTAATTAAATGACATTCCTGAGAGGTTCTGAAGATCAAACTTAATATCTGCTTCTGATAGTGTATGAGCATTTATGGGATTTGGTTCAGTTACGCTGAATTATTTTCAGCCACTTGCATAAACTATGTTTAACTATTGCACATGCTTCTCCCTATCTCTGGAATACCTTACTTTTGCTCTCCACCCTAACCCAAATGGTGTAGCTATCTAATTCCCATTCTTTTCTCAATTCTCAAAATATATAGTATCACTTGTGAAAAGACTTCTTCATTCACCTAAATCCTTATTAAGGTTAGAAACCTGCTTAGTGTTGACATAGCATTGTAAGCTGTCATCACCATAGTCTCATTACACTCATTAGTATGTTTTTTTTTTTTTTAAACTTGTCATTATCTCGCACAAGAAAGTAAACATCCTGTGAGTGTCGGCGTCAAAGGAGGTAGTAGTGGTTGTGTTTGTCTGCTCACAGAAATCACCCAAAAATCTGGCATCATGTTTGGCCTATGGAATATATGTATAAAATAAGTGAATGTTTTCTAAACCATTAATGTTTGTGAACAGATTTCTTACCTCTGTGTCCACAATGTACATCAAACTAGATTTGCTTGCCCTATTTGTATGCATTTGCTTTCAGATGAGACTTATTTTGTTAATGAAAAACACAAGAATATTATTTAGTCAATCTCTAGGGATTGTGCATACATCTGGATACATCTATGGAAGTGGGTCATCTGTGTGTGTTACCTGTCAGGTACCCCTTTTTGAAAAAACATTAAGAATTATTGGATTAGACAATGTAATTGGAAATGTTTTATGAACAGTCAATTCTCTATAAACGAGCAGGGATGTGACTAGTATTAGTTACTGTGAGGCCAAGTGATTTAGATTTTCCAAAATGTAACTGGAATGAACAGATAATTCGACTGGAGTTTCTGAGAAGATACACAGAACACTCTCCAGCAAAAGCTTTCTATAATTTATAAAGCTCTGCCTCCCGTTATTCAGATTTAAGTGTTTTACCCTGCAGAGGACTGCCACACAGATGCAATTAGGGGGAGCAACTCTTATGAGCACACAGTGATCATCCCTTGTCATTCTAGATAATGACTGACCACATCATTTTTGCTACTTAAGCTCATTTAATATAGAGACTATGGCTGATTCAATTAAAATCACTGAAGACACTAAAAGAAAGCACTCACAGAGGAGTAAACTCTCAACTGAGATAATAAAGTGACCCCGACATGTAGATGGGCAGAAAATGTATGAGAGAATGAGAGACAGAGAGAAAATATCACACATTCACATATGACTGATTGAATGAATTAATGGAATAATACAACCAAATATACATTTCCATTAGATTGAGTAAAGAAGTGAATATTGGAAACAAAGCTTAAGGTATGTATCAAAGTGCATTTAACTTTTTACTTGATGCTAAAAATTTGCTCTATACAAGGTTGTCACATGGCTAGCTTTACACTATTAGTGAGTCAAAGCATGGATAGTGTTTAGTAAGACTCAAATACACAATCAGAACGTGATGAGTAATTGAGCAATTTACATTCTAAAATTGTTTATTGATAATTGAATAATTACACTTTGCTTTACCTCTTCCAAACTCTTGATGGAATGAGGCTCAGGGAAGAAAAAAAATGGAATGGGAGAGAGAAAAGAAAAATGAAGGAAGCAAAAGGTAAAGGGATTGATTCTTATTGGGGTTGTTATATAAATCCTTATACTACAGGATGCTTTGCATACCTCCTCTTTATATTTTATTAATACAGTAGCCATATGAAATTATTTCTTACTGTTTTACAGAACAGAAGAACAAACAAAGAAACAAGCTTACTTTATGGTATTGTAGGAACTGGTAAGGATAAGCTGAGTGCAGCATTGAATCTGAGAAACAACATGAGATGCTATGGAAGGGAAAGTAACTTCAAACAAGGAAGATATCGAAAACAAAATTTCTCATGCAAATAGGCACCAGGACATTGCAGTAAAATAGGAAACAGCTATAGGAGAGGAATCCAATAATTAAAGTACCTAAAAAATATTTCAAAGCTCCATTCCTCATCTATATAGATAACACGACAGGCCAAATCAATTTTGTACAAATTGTAGCATGGATTGAAATTGCCTGTCCACAAGCTGAATCCAGACCACTGTGACCTGCACACTATTCTGAAAATGGGGACATTCCAATTAAAAGTTCAATTGCTGAATTTTCTTGAAGACCCAATTCTATTGGGCCTATGTTCCCAGATGGTAAAAATTGCCTGGATAAATATATTTTTCCCTGTTAGATATAGTATGCAGCCTCTACTTGTCAATAACTCTACCAAACCTGGGTAATTATTTCCGTTACTTATGTGGTACACAGAAGATTCTGAGTTTGTGACTATAGGCTTAGAAACAGACTTTCATGAATTAGGAGTATGGTTGAACAGCTGTGCATTACATCATGTGATAGTTACTGAGTAGGGGGGAAGGTAAACGTGATTAAGAGGCACAATACTCTCCTGGAATTCAGAGCCTATCATGATAACTTGAGTGATTGAAAATATGAAATATGAAGAGGTTAGTGGAAAGTGCTATGGAGCTGCAGAGAAGGAAGAAGTTAGTTTTTGAGGAAGAAGGGAAATATTCAAGAGTGGAAGTGGCATCTCAGCTAGATCTTAAAGAAGAAATAGGGGTTTACACATTTCTGATTCTAAAAACATCTCAGGGAGGAATCAACAAACACAAAGCATATAAAAATATATAACTAGTATATAAATATATAACAAGTATATGAAAATATATAGCATGTATAAACATGAAAAAATATAGCATGTTAAGGAGGAAATGGAAATAGAATGTGACTATAATATTAAGTGAAAATTGAGGGTAATGACAAATGAGTCAACAAATGGAGATAGAACAAAGGTGGATAGTCTTTACAATTCATGCTAAATTATTTAGACATTATGCTATAAGCAATGGTAGCCATTGGAAGGATTTTGGGGTTTCAGTGGGGAGTTACTTAACTTAAAAAAATGTACTGAAAAAATTTTATCTTTGAAAGTGAGAGTGAAGGAGGTGAGAGGTAACCATGAGTTTTGGTAGTGATAATGAAGTCAGAACACAGATTGAACAATCCTTTCTCAGTTAATTTGATGTTGAATTAATTTAATTTGACATTAATCAGTTCAATATAACATTTGTTAATCATATTATATGTGTAAGGAATCACGGTGGATACTGGTGCTAGAATTCTGAGAAAGACTGGTGCAATATCCACCATCATATTGTTGAGATTCTAGTATAAAATGGGATTAAGTTAATGGAAATAATTGAGACTGAGAAGGGAGAAGGTAATGAAAGAAGCCTTTAAAATTTTTAAAAATACTTCAAGATTCTTTTCACCACTCTGAAACCAAGCTGCTTTCTATTTCAATTGACCCAGCAATTGAGGCCTAAGATGAAACTACTGAAATATTGCATTTAATTGTCCCTAGGACTGGACTGGAAATACAATATCAAATATGTCCAGTGATTGATTCCAGAACTTTTATTCAATTCAACATCTTCTGCCACTATTTTCCTTGCCTTGTACTTTAAGCTCCAATTGGAAATGTATGTGAATGTGATTATTAATATAAGTGCGTGTGTGTATATATATATATGCATATATATGTGTATATATATATACACACACACATATACACACACATATTTATATATAAATATAAGCGTGTGTGTATAAATGATTTCATGGCAATTTTGCTTTTATGTTGTATTTCATTGCCTAATCTTACAATAATGCAATATTTTACAAAGACAGGTGTTTTAACTCTGAGAGCAGTGCCTGTGCCTTTAGAACTCTTGCTGTTTTAGGCAGGAAACGTACAGAGGAATAAAGAGAGAAGAAAAAATAAAGCTTTACTTTTTCATCAGTAATCACTCTTTGGCACATATTTTCTTATCTGTGTACCAGACACATTGCTCAGATT